>NC_063188.1:44164810-44330868 GCF_023159225.1 Perognathus longimembris pacificus
TAAGTGCTTGTTGCTGGAATTCAAACATCCCACTTCTTAATGTAAACTAGGTTAAATGCCTCTGAGCAGAAAAGAATACTTTCACACTCTTAGATCATTACCACTGGCTGTGTAGATCCTGAAACCATGACAGGATCTGAGAGTGAGTCCCACAAAGAAATGAAGGTTATGGGTTAAAATTTTAATGAAAGAAATGCTGAATTGGAGTAGTAAAAGGTTGAGGCACATGCTATAGTTTCTTCAGTTTTTGCGCAAAAGGAAACAAAACTTTTATCGTCATTTTAGCAGTTACCATTATTATGAAGTTTTCTTTTGCCTGTAGAGAGATAATAAACTAGCAGATGGTAGGTTGTCTCTGTTATAAACAATGCCATTTAGAATAATGCTTGATTCAGAAGCAGCACGCCAATATAACAACTCCCAGGTCCAACCTTATTCTTCCCAGGAAGACAGTAAATAGCTTCAGGAGACTAAAGAGAAGGATGGTTTTGAGGAGGAACTGTTTATTCTCTATGTCACTTAGGTTTCACCCCTATCTGTTTCCCCACTATAAACAACAGTAAAAATATTTTTTAAAGGGGGTTCTGAAGATGCATTTAGAATTATGGAAACTGCATTTTAGTCCATTTCTAGGCTTGAGCATAGAAGAATTCAAAAGATGCTGCTTGTTTCAATATTAAAGAATAAAACAAAATAGGCTAAAAGACCAAATCTAAATGCCTGTATACACAAGGAATAACACAGGTGTGTGTAAGAACACTGTTGCGTAGTGGGGCCTATAACAACCCAGACTTCATAATGCCTGCCTGAAGGTATTCAGTAAGAAAATAGTACACTATCCAAATAAAAGTAATCTGTGGGCACTCTTCCTTAGGACCTGGTAAGTAAGTGTTGGGGATTCACACTGCCCTTCAACCAGCCCTTGGGCAGTGTGGGAGGGAGCCCCTCCCACCTTCCGGCCTCAACCGAGAAGCAAGCAGTCCCCGCCTCCTGGCCTGGCCTCCCGGCTTGGCCATGTGTCTAATGGCAGAGGCCCGGCCCTTGGGGGGCTGTAGTCCCCACCCATAGAGGAAGTTTGTGACATCACCATGATGGACACAGTCTTTAGCCTATGACTGGCCCTTTGGCCAGTTCTCCCTCCTTTCCCGCCATTACCATTATATAACCCCCCCCCCCCAATTAAATCCTGTGAGACTTGTGGACCATCGATTCATCTCCCCGATGCCTCTCTTCTCCGCTATTCCACACGTGAGGGGACTGGGGGGGGAGGGGGTACCGGCAACTTTCTCCTCTGCTAAGCGCATTCTATAAGAGCACGTTTTGCCTTCTGTGGGCGGGGGACAAAGCCAAGTGCTCTTTCATAGTTTGGAATTCAGGCATCTCCCCTGGGGAAGTGGGGAGAGGGGTCCCAGAGATCCCAACATCTGATGCCCACGAGGGGCGGAAAGGCACGGCCAGGAATTTAGGGGTCCAGTAACCCCACAGATTACGCTTATGCTTAGTAATTGTGTTTAGAGAAGGAAGTGCCCGCCCAGAGAGGGGGCAAATGCATAGAGAGGAAACAGGGATGGGCTCGTGGAGCTTCACGAGTCCCGGGACCCGATGCCGGAAAGAGTTGTCCTACCTTGGCAGCTTCTCACCAGGCTGGGGGGGGGGGCGTGTGGAGTGGGGCGTGCATCCCGCAGAGAAGTGCTGGTGTGCTCTGGGGCCCGCACAGCCTTGGGTGGCGCTGAGTGCCTAGTGCGAAAATCTTTGGGCCGTCGAGCGTGGCGGAAGCGCGTGATTGCCGACAGAGCACAGCGGGGGGGGCTGGCACCTGAGAATGGCAGTAACTCGGCAGCGGCTACATGCTAGGGTAGATGGCTCAGGTTCCACAGCAGTGCTTAGGAAATGGCGGACAGTCGTCGGGGGAGGTGGGCGCAGGCGGCGGCGGGGGCGGCTTTTGGATGAAAACTGCTTTTGGGTAGAGCTGCTGGTCTCACCACAGCTGGGCAGAGCTGGAGCCTGCCTGTGAAGAAACTCCCCGCTGTGCTTGCCTGTATGTTTTTTCTATGTCAGACTTACAGCTGCAGGCGGGGTTAAAATAAAAAAAAGTTGCAAATTATAAACTAAAACAGAATATTAAAAGGGAAACAAAGAGTTTTGATACAGCAATAAGTAATTTGGTTGGATTTCCTATAATTACCAGTTCAAAGATACCAAAAACTGGAGGAGTTTTTCTGGATGGATGGAAGTTTGCTTATCTGGTGTGATTTGAAAAATTGTCATGTTGGGAGTCACAGATTTGTCTTGGGATTGGGTTACTAGGAGAGGTTTCCTTTTTGTTTTTTTATCAACCATGTCGTTCTATTATAGGCAAATTAATACCATTTGCCACTGGAATTCCAGAAAACTTCAATGGCCAATCAGAAAAGCAATTTTAAAAGCGCTCAGGGTTCATATGTGTGTCTGTGTGTCTGTATGTCTGTCTGGTAAAACTTAAAAGCAAAACAAAAATAAGTTTTCAATCCAAACCAGTCATGTTCGGGTGCAAGCGAATATGTCTAAGGAAAACTCAAAGGTTCAAATAATACAGAATGTGGTATAAGTACAATGATATAAAACCAGTATGTTATTCTTTATATTCCGTGTGTTAAAAGTCAAGTGTACATCTAGTCCTGACAATTCCTTAGTATAAATTAAGATTTTACCTTCCCATTTTTCTCTCCTGTGTTCTCATAAACTCTCAAGATCAAAAAATGTTTCAATTTTTCATACAAATGTTTTCATACAACGTTTCATACAAATGTGACTACTAACCTAAATTTTCCTAATCCAAAATTAAATATTTTGCTTCCTAGGATGCAGGTCCAATGCGTGTGCTAGCTGTCTGTTCCCAAGCTGCCTGATTTCACTACTAATGATTCCTTGGTCTCTCTCCTCTCTCTCTCTCTCTCTCTCTCTCTCTCTCTCTCTCTCTCTCTCTCTCTCTCTCTCTCTCTCTCTCTCTCATTGGAAACTGCTCAAACAATTTATGAGTCTTGTGAGGATTTGGATAGTCCTATCATAAGTTACTCCAGGTTAAATCGTTATAGTTATGGTGGTGGCCACAGAGATAGCCATGTGGATTGTGTAATTAAGAAAATCTTTTTACCCTGCTTAAACCAGAAGGGCATCAGCCTACAAAAGCCAGAAATGCTGGGGGAATTTCAAATATCAACAAGTCTGTATAGAAATTTTGCAGGCAACCCAAAACGAGATTTGACAGTCTATCCAGAGATGCCACTGCAGCCTTGCCCAGATCTCTCCATTGCATGGCATGGAGCCTGCCAATTTGGGATGAAAGACACAGCCACTGCTAAAACTGAAAATTCCACACTGCTTTAACCCTTTGCCCCCGGTTGTCATTTATCTGTGTTCTTTTTCATAAATAAGTAAGATTAAATGGCGTGATTCAGGTTGATGGCACATAGATAAATCTCATGTTCTCTAAGTGTTACAGCAAAACCTTAACAAGCAGTTTTTGGTCAGCTCTCAACAAGTTACAAATGGATTATCTCTGTTGTTTTCCTTGTTGCTCCACTTGGAAATAAAAAGGGCTTTTATTTCTAAAACTCCTTGGATGCAGTTCAAAGCCAGCCCGGGCAAAAGAAAAATCTCTCTAAAACTCCACCTCCCAGTTAACCAGCAAAGAGCCAGATTGAGAGCTTGGCTCAAGAGAACCAGCAAAATGCTGAAAGTGGCACTGTGGCTCAAGTGGTAGAGCACTAGCCTCGAACAGAAGTGCTCAAGGACAGTGCTCAGGCCCCGAGTTCAAAACCCGTAAATGCGGATGGGAGCATGCCATCCCAGCAACAAGCTGGAAGTCCTGGGACTTAGCCAGTCCAGGAGATGGGAATGTGGAATGGAGTGAGAGGAGAATGGTGTTATATCCTAAACGGAGCTGCCTTGTCTAGCCCTTTCAAAACGGATCAGAGTCGAGAAATCGAGAGAGGTAACACCTGTCCATTTTCCTTTTTTTCTGCCAGTTGTATATATACATACATACATATATATATATATATATATATATATTATTTTATTTTATTTTTTTGCCTCTGACTGGCTACGCCAAAACAGTTTTCTATCACTAAACACTTCTTTCAGTCATTTCTCCTTACCTGTTCATTTTACAATTGGGTTTATGCTCCAAATGGAACATTTCTGGCTTATGCCCAGGATATATTTTATGTCATTCACGCCAACCAGCTCTGAGAACTTGTCAGTACTTTGCCAGACCTTTTCAAAGGTCTCTTTTAACAGAATAAAATCTCTTGCTGAGATCACCACCTGGGAATTTGCCATTCACAGCCGTCACCCTAACACAGACCTGAACCCTGGAGGCCCCAGCCCTGGAAACTTATGGGTATGCCCAAGATGCAGGAGTTAGCCAGAGGAGACTATAGAACCCTCTGGCCCTAGTGACCATTTTCGTGGTAATGATAGGAACTTTTGCCAGCCACACTGGACGGTGCCAGGCTGATCAGGGGCCCTTGATTACGTCGCCCCCTTTCAGCAGGAAGTAGCTACAGAAGAAGAGTCCTCCACCCATATTCCCTGCCTGGTGCCCGCTGGTGTCATAATTTAAAAAAAACAAAAGGTGGGGGTAGCCCCTAGGATTAATTAAGGATAGTTATGCTTATATTAAATATCAAAAAATTTTAAATCATCCCAAATCAGTGTGGGATGGAGTACTGTATGTGTTTTTCCAGATTAAAAAAATTAGGCTGGGGATATGGTCTAGTGGTGAGAGAGCTTGCCTCGTATACATGAGGCCCTAGGTTCGATTCCCCAGCACCACATATACAGAAAACGGCCAGAAGTGGCGCTGTGGCTCAAGTGGCAGAGTGCTAGCCTTGAGCAAAAACGAAGCCAGGGACGGTGCTCAGGCCCTTAGTCCAAGGCCCAGGACTGGCCAAAAAAAAAAAAAATTTAAACCCATTGCACCTGCTCTCGAAAAATGTTTTCTTCTTGTTCTCTCCAGGAAAACAAGGACCATGCTGGACTTCTTCTGCTCTTCCATGGGAATATGGAAAGCCTGACTGCATACGGCAGGAGGCTGGTAGGAGGCAACCAAGCTTCCTTTCCTTGTTTGCTTTCTAGATTCTTTCTTGAGCATCTCATGGCGTAATGTTTTGCTGTGGTGATACTGCACACAGCGTCACACAAAAACTAATGAAATTTTGCACCACGTTTCTTCCTTTCTTCTCCCCCTGCTGCTAGACTTGGGGAGTCCTGTTGGAAAGAAAATCGGAGCTGAGGGCTTTGACACTCAACTCCAATGTTTCATGATAGAAATGTTTTTAAAAATAAGAGCAAAGGTTTAGTAACTTCGCTTCAATGTTTATAAAGAAAAAGAAATGTTTTACTAATCACTTATGTTTAATTTATCAGCTACTGTGAACTACCAGAGATGCCAGAACTTAAGCCTGCTTCTACTTCACCACCAAAAGAGAAATGATGCCCGCATTATCTTGAATGGCACAGGAGCGCTAAGGACCCCAACTTCTCTGGACTAAATGACATGGATGACTCCTTACCTACCCCTCACCCCTTTCGTGGAAGGGGCTCCACATATCCTATGTCAGCATTTGCCTCATGCCGACATATGACATGTGTTTACAGCACCCCCTGCTGATTTAAAAAACAAAAAAAAGGGCAGATGTTGGAGATTCACACTGCCCTTCAACCAGCCCTTGGACAGTGTGGGAGGGAGTCCCTCCCACCTTCCGGCCTCAACCGGAAGAGAAGCAAGTGGTCTTCGCCTCCCAGCTTGGCCTCCCGGCTTGGCCACGTGTCTAATGGTGGAGGCCCGGCCCTTGGGGGGCTGTAGTCCCCACCCATAGAGGAAGTTTGTCACATCACCTGACGGACACGGTCTTTAGCCTATGACTGGCCCTTTGGCCAGTCCTCCTCCTTTCCCGCCATTACCGTTATATCCCCCCCAATTAAATCCTGTGAGACTTGTGGACCATCGATTCATCTCCCCGATGCCTCTCTTCTCCGCTATTCCACACGTGAGGGGACTGGCGGGGGGAGGGGGGTACCGGCAACTTTCTCCTCTGCTAAGCGCATTCTATAAGAGCACATTTTGCCTTCTGTGGGCAGGGGACAAAGCCAAGTGCTCTTTCATAGTTTGGAATTCAGGCATCTCCCCTGGGGAAGTGGGGAGAGGGGTCCCAGAGACCCTGACAAATAATGAATGAACAAATTTTGATTCATGAAAATGACCTTAAAAATTCTACCTGGGTCTGAAAATTGGCTAACCTTTTAATTTTGAAAAGTTCCTGCTTGGTTCTCTGTTAGGAGTTATCTATTAGGAGTTTCCTATAGGAGTTAGTATTGAAACTAGAAATTAATGGTTTTTATAGAATTTTTCTCTATCATGAATTGAAATGTAGAAAAGTATATGCATTAGGCATAGAAGTATGTGTTTGGTAAAGCGCAAATAACAAAGTGTGATAAATAGTGATAAATGAACCTGAGAAAATATTTGAGGAACTGTAAATGATATGTGATGGCACATGAAGACGTTTGCTAAGTTGATTAATTGACTAACGCTCACTTTTAAGATCTTTGCTTTTCTTAAGGGACATTAATGAAATAAATGTCATAGGTGAAGAGGGTACTTTCACGCTTTCTACTTTAACTTTCTCATTTTACCAATGGTAAAATGGGATCTAGGACTTGACATTACATTGTTTAAGCTTGCACAGGTATAAAAGCTAAATTATTCTTTTAATATCTCAAACTACCTATCTCTCTCATTAGGTTTCAGTTCGATTTCCTTTTGCATTGCTGGTATATTTTACTTTTATTTTTGCTGATTTTCAAATTCTTAGAGTTAGGCAGTTATTACTTCTAAAGAGTTACGTAAGTTTTTGTCAGTGAAATCAATAGGACTTGATACTCAGCAGTTGCCAGGTATGAAGACAGATTCTTTCATGGAATTTTAGCAAGCCTTTGCTATTTCAGGTGAGCTGTGCAAATTACTGCAACTACATGGTGAATTAGCTGCAGCACTTCTGTTACCACAATCTTGTATATGTGATTTACAGGTAGTAATTCTCTTTTGGTGCTGATTGATTTTCTATGCATGAGCGATCTCCTGTATTTTTCATGTGGGAAAGTTTGATCTTATTCAAAAATGGAAGAGATAGTGCCTATTCTTAAGCCTAGGCTCATTATTTAAGGGTTTTCTATAAGCATGTATATTTTAATAATGCCAGATCTTCATTATTATTATAGCTCACATTACTAGAAAATGACCGTTCTTATCTCTTTCAGTGTATTTTGCTCTAAATTTTACTTTTATTATATTCATAAGGCCATCATTGGTACTTTGCTTCTGAGTTTGATTAATGCATCATTTCAACGTGGGAATTTTAAAGGTATTTAGGTATTATTGTGAAAGAGATAACACATTAAACATTAGGAGGGATTCATTGATCTAATTCACTCATTAATTTTCTAATGATGCATAATGGATTGCCACAAATATTACAGCTTAAAGCCGCATAGACTTACCAGGTTACAGTTTTACAGGTCTGAAGTACAGCATTGTTCAGTTGATTCTCTGCTGATGGTTCACTGGCCTTCAGTTTGTTTGATTTTTTTAAAAATCTGGAACCTCTAAAGAAAAAAAATTCAAATCTTATTTAACTTCTCAAATTCAGCCCTCATAGTTATAGGATTCAGGTTCTTTTATCTTTGTAGGCTGCCAATTGGGATCCTCTCAGATCCATATTGCTCACATTTCTTCTCAAGAACTTCACTACATCTTGAAATCAACAATAGCCCAAGTTATACTCTTGGTTCAGCTCTGTTGCTTCCCTTTTTGTCTTAGTCTTCTGTTATCAGCTTTCAAGAATTTGGCCAGTTAAAATAGGCTGATCATATAATCTCAATTCTTGAGAAACAGAGCTCTTATTAAAAAATAACATTTAGCAGAGTCTATAATTTGATTGTCTTAGGAAGTAGGAAAACTTCTAATTGATGTATTATTCTTTATATTGTGTATAGCAACAGTTGCAGAATGGGTAGTGAGGATTACAGGTAATTAAAGGACATGGTGTGGTTGCCAGAGAAATTGAGGAAACAGCATTTTGGAAGATGAGATCAAATAAAAAATCAGCACTTTCTGGCTTTCTAATTTTGTCTTGAACTGGTCCAAATCATCATGTAATCTAAGTGTAGAACTAAAAAGTATTTGGTAGAGTGATCTGTTCTGATATATCTATATATAGATATATATCTATATATATATATCTATTATATCATATATATACATATTTCTATTGTTGTGTAGTGATACTAATTTTTCTATAGAATTTTGGAATGCCTATTAACTACTGACAGAAATTATGTCATTTTTCTATCCATTTGTAACAAGAAAAGTATATTGATAGAACAAAAGATTAATAATTTTGTCTGTTTGTTACAACATGGCCTTATTAGGCTTAATATATGTGACTTGTAGAGGACATAATAGATCTCAAAGCAGCTTTTCTGTAGTAAAATTAAATTGGGCAACAACAATAAAGTTACTCCAAAAAATTCTTCACTTGTCACTTCAAATTAATAAGAATATTTTTTAGTATAAGGGAAGCAACGGTAAAATAATTACCGTAATGTACAGTCAACAATGAGTAAATTATGTACAAACAGATCCAAGATTCTGAAACAAAAAAAAACATGAGGCTGACAGTGAAATCAGAAACTAGAAATAGAATGACATATTTGCATGAATTTTCCAAAAAGGACTAGTTAAAATTCAACAATCTTATTGACCATTTAATAGGCATTAATAGCATCACAATGGTGTTATGAGTTAATATAAACAGTCAAAAAAAGAGTATTTTTATTTAGTGGAAATGTTTTATATAATGCAAGATTTAATTTGGTAGTTTCCTATACGTTTTATATCTTCATTTCTCTCATTTACTGAATTCTTTTAGAGTAGATATACTCAACTGGTATGGGCTACAGTTATTCTAAGGACGTTGAAAGGGCCAATCCACTATGCTATGAATGAAGTCATTTAGTCACAGCTTATAAATAGGATTTACATTTCTGACTTTTATCTTTCTGTCTTTGGTTTTTACCTTCTTCCTCTAAGCAACATACTTCCAGTGAGTCCTGATGTATTAGTTTCTATTAGTATTCTTATTTTCAGTGGAGTTTCATTGCCTCTGGATATGAAAACTTAGAGTGCAGTAACTATCAAAATGATGGTATCTTTCTGTAAATAAGGCTTAAATATAAATTTGAACTCTGACCTTCAGATTTTAAAAACTTACTCTGCTGCTGTGCTAATTTTTTTGTTATTTAAGTGAGAAAAGGGGTTTAAGTTATGATAAAATACTTTACTACTTAGACCATAATGAAGTGGCATTTTATGGCTTTCATGAAAGGCAGTAAACTGCACTTCACTGATCTCGTTTTGTAAGTCGCATTGTATTTTTTAAAGGTGAGACACCAATTCATTTTGCTGAATGTAGTTAGTTCCATAGATGATAATTGTCACACAGAAGAAAGCAGAGTCTTTTAATGTAAAACTGTTCTTGCCTTGTTGCAAAAGAATTAAAGAATAAATAACTCATGAAAAAGTAAAGCCCAGAGTGCATGTTTGTAGAATGTGTGTAAATTCAAAGTAGCTAGCACCAACTGCAGCATTGAAATAGCAAGTAATTTATGTATTGCCTATTTTTCATGTGATGAAAATAAATTCTCCAAAATGTGTTTGCATTTTTTTGTTCTGTTTCTTCTTCTCTTCTGACTACTTCTATGCTTTGAGTTCACAGTGATTAAGCGGTATATATACTTCCTTTACAGATAAAGAATAAGCTATACTTTCTCTAAGAAGTACAAATACCACTTAATCATTGTGAAGAAAGTCTTACGATATTATCTAGGTAATGATAGTGCTGTCAGAGTAACCTCTGACAGACTCAGGATTGTTGCTAGGATTTTGGAAATAGTCCAATTAATCCTCATATTCTGAAATCCATAGGAAAAAGATTCTTAGTAGTAACAGATGAAACACAGAATCAGTTGCCTATTTTTATACTGGATTTAATTCTTCATTTTGATGAATTGAGAGAAAGGTATATTAAGTTGTAATCAGAATTCAAACGTAAGCATTGCGCTTTTGTGATAGGCAAGTAGAGATACCTTCAGATGCTATTTTTGTTGTTGAGAAGGGATAAAATGTGCTTAAAATGTGTAGCCAAAGCTCTTTAATATCTCACAATATGCTTCAGACCTGGTAGATGTAGGTCAGTTTTGGGTGATTTCAGCACATTATTTGTGTTTGATGAGTGTATAGATCCTTTTCACCCTTTCCCTTATTCCTACAATGGTAACAAAATATTGAAATATTTGTATACAAAAATCTGTATTCTTGTTATTGTGGGCAAGGTAGAGTTTTGTTCCCCTTATTGAAATATTTGTATACAAAAATCTGTATTCTTGTTATTGTGGGCAAGGTAGAGTTTTGTTCCCCTTAGTCTGCTTAATCTCCTGTAACAAAGTAATAGAGACTGAGAAACTTATAAACAACAGAAATTTATTTCTGACAGTTCTGGAGGCTGGGACACCCAATACCAAAGCAGATACTGTGTAATGACAGTCTGATTTCTGGTATGCTGAAGTGTCTTGTTGATATGTTCTCATATGTTACAAATGACAAGGGTCTCTCTTGAGCCTTTTCTACGGAGGCATTAATCCCATTTAACTTGTCTGTATCCTCATGATCTTCTCATTTCCTAATTTCTCCATCTTTTAATACAATGACTTTGGTGTTCAGGGTTCCAACATATGGATGGAGGGTATTCAGACAATATCAAACCCCTGAAGAGAAGATTCCCAATGAACATCTCTTTCTGTTTCACTCATCATGTGTTCTTGTTCATGATAAAATTGATATTCAATGGGAACTGGGATGCAGGTTGAATAACCAGTCTGCTATAACAAGGCCCTGCATTTTATCTTACAAGATTCAAGAAAGGTAAATATTGGCTAGCATCAAAAGATTTTTCTTTTCAGACCACTAATTCTAATGTGCAAAAAAACAGAAAAATAATGTTAAATTGCCTAAAGGAATGGAACAAACCTTAGAGTTTTTGTTTCACCACCATCAAGTTCTCAGAGGTTTCAAAAAAACAGTAAAAATGAAACATGCACCTTTTAAGGTTTGTACATAAAAGGCATAAAAGCATTACATATAGACAAGCAAGGACTACAAATTAAATTTGAAGAAAAAGCAACAGAATCGTTCTACATGAAATGAGACTAATGTTTACCTAGTATAAGGTAAACAAGAAGCAGTAATAATTATAAATATAATAAAGTTTACATCAAATGTATGAAAAAAGAATATGCATTTTCTTTGGACTATTCCATGATTATCCATGAATAATTTGTGTAAGAAACATTTATACTTCACAAATATTGGCGTTTTGCTAAGTATAACCTCCCCTTTCTCTAAATAGTAATTATCAAATATTCATTTTCAAGAAGGTACAAAGAATATTGCATACAGCTATGCCAGGGATGGCATTTTGTATCACGTAAATAGTCATGTCAAATGTGGAATAACAATGTTGTTGAAGAGACAACATAGTGCAAGAGACTGGACTAGAATGAAAAGCAAAGAAAATATTCCTATCTTATCAAGCCATGCGTAGATCAGAGCAAGGAGTTTGCTCAGGTGAATTGTTTTTCAAACAAAAGATTGGAATCAAAATATTGAGCAAAAACTTCAGGCTTGACTGAGATTTTAGTAATGAGAAGATTTAAGAAAAGTATTGCCAAGTTGAAGAAAAGCTATACAGAGTAGCTGCATCCTAGTTTCTCCTTGGTTAAGATTAAGTTATAGATCTTGAAAGAAAAACAAGTCAAAAATTGAGTGAGTGAAATGAATCCTATAAATCATAAGTAAATTTTTAGAGCAAAAAATAAGTCATAAGTCATATGAGGTAAAGTTTAAGTAGAAAGAAAATTGTCATAATTAAAAAATATTTGCAAATCACTGTTTTTATGGATTTTACTGTAGACTTAGAGTCTTAGACAATATTTGGAAATCTGACCACTAGTAGCTGCAATGTAAAGGAAAGCAGCCTCAATAAATGAATATGAGATATGAGTGGATAGCTAATTATTTTATTTACCACAGTGTAAGTATATCTTATTTTTAATTCCTATATAGTCTTTGGTTTATTTATGACTGCTACATTGGATGGCTCATCTCATTTCTCAGCAGTATGACAAGTGAAAGAGAAAAATCATCTTCGGCAAATTATGCATGAAGCAAAACATTTTATAAGCTACATTATGATGTACCTGAAATGCAAAGAACATAAGAGGAAGAAACCAATACATAAAGATAGTTAATGTTACTACTGTTCATGAAAAAAGACTTAAAGAGAAAAGATAGAAGTGATAACTGGATGAAGGGTAAGAAACAAGTTACAGTGAATGCAATCAAACAGTGAATCTATCTTCTATTTTCTGTTTTCCTGAGGGTAACTTGTCTAGATCACTTTGTATAATAGGGATTTAGTCTTCCTCTTTGGTTTGTGAAGGAAAGCTCAACCTACTGAAGATTTCTGTAGCCACTGCTTAACTCCCTCTTGAGTAACAGGCTCTAGTGTTTGTTTCCAATCAATATTTCTCAACCATGGCACCTCAGAGAACCATATTAGAAGCTTTTATAGCTCCCTATGTCTTGGTGACAGGAGATTCACAGTTAATTGAATGGAGCCTAGATTTTAAAAACTATGTGTATAGCTAATAGATAGTCAGGGTTTTAAGACAGTGATACTATTATATCAATTCTAACATTTCTTGGAGGATTATTTTAATGTGGAATGTGAGCCCTAGGACTTTAAATCATAGTCTGAGTTAAACACTGATGTGACAATCCAAGACTAAAATAAGAAAAATTTCAAAATGAAAGCCTTTCTTTCATTACGTGTCTCTTTCTACTGCATATATGTGAAAGTGGCTGTAAATAAAATTCACCAATTCCTCTGTAAAACCCTATTTCATTATTATGTCACAAGTAATGGATTTTGCAATTTATGACTTAGGTGTTCATAAGCTAGAAACTTGGAGGATGGTTTTAACTATCTTTCTCTTATTTAATAAGAGGTTCTTGAAAGTGAAATCTCATTGAGTGGAAGAATGAAGGTTTCTTAGGAGAATTTAATGACTTATTAGTATTTGTTTAAAAATCACTATTTAACAAATGACCACAAAAATATTGTCTTTTAAAAGATGAATAGTGTTTTATGGATATTGTGGTTCTGGAACCTTGATGTACTAAATCAGATCTCTGATCTTAATCGGAAGATCACAGTTCTCAGGACCTCTCAAAATTTCACTCTGTTGGCCATGCTGAGTACATTTCTGGAGAAAATGTGCTTTAAGTTGAAATCTGTTGCTTATAGTTATAGAATTGACATCTCTTAAATATTGTTGATTATTTTCTGGAAATCATTCTCAGAACCAAGAAGATACTGCAATTCTATGCCAAGTTGGTCTCTTCTACTTCCCCTCACAACAAAGCAGTTTATTTCTTCAAAGCGAGCAAGAAAATATCTCACTCCAGTTTTCTAGAACAGTCTTATATAAAACAACTCTGTTACTCTGTTAATCAGTGTTCCATTTTTGTGAAAAAAATGCCTGAGAAGGACTTCCGGGAAGACGACGGAGGAGCAGCAGACTGCAAACCTCAAAGAACCAATAGCCCCCTCATCAAGTGGGCTAAAGACTTAAAAAGAGACTTCTCTGATGAGGAAATGAGAATGGCCAAGAGACATATGGAAAAGTGCTCTACATCACTAGCAATTAAAGAAATGCGAATCAAAACAACATTGAGATTCCACCTCACCCCAGTAAGAATGTCCTATATCAAGAAATCTAACAATAACAGTGGTTGGAGGGTATGTGGCCAAAAGGAAACCCTACTTCATTGTTGGTGGCAATGTAAACTGGTTCAGCCACTCTGGCAAGCGGTATGGAGATTCCTCAGAAGGCTAAACATAGAGCTACCCTATGACCCAGCAGCCCTACTTTTGGTTATCTATCCAAAAGACCACAAACAAAATCTTTACACTAAAGCCACCAGCACAACAATGTTAATCGCAGCACAATTTGTCATAGCTAGAATCTGGAACCAACCCAGATGCCCCTCAGTAGATGAATGGATCAGGAAAATGTGGTACATATACATGGTGGAATTTTATGCCTCTATCAGAAAGAATGACATTGCCCCATTTGTAAGGAAATGGAAGGACTTGGAAAAAATTATACTAAGTGAAGTGAGCCAGACCCAAAGAAACATGGACTCTATGGTCTCCCTTATAGGGAATAATTAGTACAGGTTTAAGCAAGTCACAGAAGAGGATCACAAGAGCCCAATAGCTATACCCTTATGAACACATAAGATGATGCTAAGTGAAATGAACTCCATGTTATGGAAACAATTGTTATATCACTGTTGTAACTACTTTCAATGTGCTATGTGTAACTGTAGCTTCTATTATTGATGATCTTCTTGTATCCCCTTCCTGTGGTTGTACCTACACTATCTCTGTATTTTATCTGAGTATATTGGAAACCGTGTACACAGATATTAGAACTATTAAATTGAAAGGGAATACCAAACTCGAGAGACACAGGGTAAAAAAAGACAAACAACTACAAAAGCAATACTTGCAAAACTGTTTGGTGTAAATGAACTGAACAATTCATGGGGGCACAAGGGAAATGGGGAGGGAGAAGGGAGGAATGAGGGACGAGGTAAGAAACAGTACAAGAAATGTATCCAATGCCTAATGTATGAAACTGTAACCTCTCTGTACATCAGTTTGATAATAAAAAATTTTAAAAAATGAGACTAAAAAAAATCTGAGAAAATAAATTCAAAAAGAGCCTCCAATCAACCAAAAAAATCCAAAAGTGGAAGTGATGTGCAAGTGCCGTATTTGTATGAAAAAGTTAAGCAAGAATTCAAGGCCCTGAGTTCACGCCTCAGTCCTTGCACACATATTTACATGACCACAGACCAACTGACAGACAGACAGACAGACACACAGACACACAGACACACACACACACACACACACACACCACCACCACCACCACCACCACCACCACCAAACAAATAATAAACCACAAGTTCAGTGTGGTGATACATGCTATCTATCTATCTAGATATAGATATAAATATAGATATGTAGATATATATCTGTAATTGCAGCTATTCTGGAGGCAGTGGTAGGCAGTTCATTATTGGCCCCCTATCTGAAAACCCCTATCTGAAAACTATAAACAATGAACAAAATGGAAGGGGCAAGGATAATTGGGAGAATTGCTCAAATGAGAGCAGTTACCTTAGAAGATGAATCTAAGAATGAAGCTTCACTTTTGATGATTTACGTTAGTGATGTGTGTGTGCATGTGCATCTGTGTGTGTGTGAGAGAGAGAGACAGAGAGAGAGACAGACACAGAGGAAGGGAGAGAGAGAATCAGAGGCAGAGAGAGAGAGAAAGGGAGAGAGAGAGAGAGAGGGAGGGAGAGAGAACTAGCACTTGCATTCAAGACCTTTGGCTTTTGCTGCTTTGTTTTTTCACTCATGGCTGGTACTCTACCAAATAGGCCATACATTCTGGAAGTGTTTTTCTGGTTAGTTTAAGATGTTGTCTGACAGACTTTTCTAATTCAGCTTGCTTGTAACAGTGATCCTCCAGGTTTCAGCCTCCTGAATAGCCACAATTACTGGTGTATGTTACAAGCTCACAACTTAGTGATTTTGTTGTTTTGACTTAAGTTTTGGGATAGTTGTTTACATGAAGACATATATTGTGGCTGAAGCAATAGGAGTTACAAACTAAAATTGATTTCTAAGGATGGGCTAGCAATAACTACTGTTTTAGGACAGACCTACTTATGAAACCTTATCATTTAACAACAGTTCATTTATGAGCTTCAGATTTTATGGCATAAGGTAATTAATCCACAGGCACTCTGCACCAGTATTTATGTGGTAAATTTGAAAGCATGTTATCTGAAAATCAAATTCAAATACTCTGACGTGAAATCTTGCATGCCAAACATCCATTAGTGAGGTTGTTAAAATCTTTGTAACTGACTGGGCTGTTACATTATGTAATTATGTAATCAAAGGCTGTAAAAATTTCCACTGGTATCTCCTTAATTCTTCATATTTTTATCCTCTTAACCTGAATTATCTTTTTTAAATAAATAAGTACCTGAGAGAGTAATACATTTTAATACACATACATGTGATATATATTCAATTTAAACATCAAAATGAAAAAATAAGTCATATGTTAGCTGCCAAGTCTTCTACATATAAATGACTTATAAAGGGTTAAGAACATAATGAGATTCTAAAACAATAGACTTATTATCTTAGTGTGATGATTTTCATAGTCTGTATACACAATTCAAAGCCTCTTCCTTGTACTCTGCCTTAGGGAAGGTAAAATCAGAGTTATCTTCCCTTAGACTGCTCTGTGAATTGAGTGTATTTAAACCCACTGTAGGATGATGCTCTTTCAATATGACCCTGAAAATTCAGCCATTTGTTTCTTCTTGTCTAATCAGGAGTGAATTCAGAACAGGACCCTGTATTTAGGCTCATAGAAGGAGCTGCCTACTTTCTCTCTGCCACATTTACAAATTTAGTAGCTTAAAAAAATCTATGCTTTTGTTTTTGCTTTTATATTTTGTTTTATTTTACTTATTTTAAAATATTTCTACTGACTAGTCTCTTTTGTGAATAAACTGACGTGGTTTCAAAATGAACACTTATGAACAGATATTGTTGTAGTTCTTCCCTTGCACTGGTTCCTACGTACCTAGTTCTTATAACACATTTCAAATTCAGCTGCTGTCAATTTGTTATTATATATTTTTCATATTATACATTGGCTCTATCCCTGCATTTTCTGTTCTCTTGCATTGATTTGTCTTTAGATTTATGCAACAGAATCATTTTTATTTTGAGGCTTTATATTAAACTTTAATACCTTGTAGGGAGTTTCCACCGCTTGCTCTTCCTTTTTAGTGTTTATGACTATTATTATTTTCTTATTTTTTGACATGAACTCTAGAATCAGCTTGTCTAGTTATGAATTTGTCACTAACTTAATAAATTCCATATTTAGAAATTGATTTAGGTAACAATGATATTTTGATGATATTGTCTTTGTGTGTAGAGGCATGACAACATTTCTGAATGATAGATTTGCTGATAGTTCTAAAGGACAAGTGAAATAAATTTAAGGAAACTAGGAGGTAAAGGATGAGTTAAATTATGATTTCTAAGTTTCTGCCTTAGACTTTGAGAATCTGTAGACCAAAAAAAGCACAGACTAAAAGAATAACCCAATGCTGTTGGTATGTGTGGTGAAGATGAAGAATAGTAATCCTTTCTTCCTTCCTTCTTTCCTTCCTTCCTTCCTTCCTTCCTTCCTTCCTTCCTTCCTTCCTTCCTTCCTTCCTTCCTTCCTTCCTTCCTTCCTTTCCTTGCCAGTCTTGGGGCTTGAACTCAGGGCCCAAGCACTGTCCCTGGCTTCTTTTTACTCAAGGCAAACACTACCACTTGAGCCACAATGCCACTTCTGGCTTCTTCTGTTTATGTGATACTGAGGAATCAAACCCAGAGCTTCATGAATGGTAGGCAAGCACTGTACCACTAAGCCACAATCCCAGCCCTTGTTTTTATTTTTTTTAATTTTTATTGTTATTTTAAAGGTGATGTACAGAGGGATTATAGTTACTTAAGTCGGATAAAGAGTACATTCATTCAACATCACCCCTTCCCTGGCTCTCTCTCAGTTTTTCCATTCTGTTCTTACCCTCAACTTGTATAGTTCATTTTCAGCAAGTGTGTAGTGAGTATAATTGATTCTTTTAAACTTTTAATTTGGGAATAAATGCATATGGTGATAAAAGTTGCAACAAGTGCTGGGTGCCAGTAGCACACACCTGTAATTCTAGCTAGTCAGGAGGCTGAGATCTAAAGATCAAGGTTGAAAGCCAGCTTACATAATTAAGTCAGTGAGACTTTGACCGTCAGTTAACCATGCAAAAGCTGAAAGGGGGTAAGGGTGGCAGTTCAAGTTATAGAGTGCTTGCTTGAGAGAAAATATAAGGGATAATGTGAAGGTGATGGGTTCAAGCCCTTGTATTGGCACAAAATGAAGTTTCAGGAGCAATATGAAGAACACCAGAGTCACATATTCACAAGTTGTTGACCTTTCTTCTCTCCTCAACATTTGCTCATATATTAATAAAGCATTGGAAAATAAGTTGTGAACTCCATATCCAGTTAGGTATTCATCTTTAAATGTTTTCATTTGTATTTAAAGGAAATTTCCTTTCTAGTTTACCATCCATATATTGATTTTCAAATTAATTCAATCATGGTATTTTAGTTACAGAAACATCCTTAGACTTTGTTTGTAAGATGAATAGAGTTTTGAAGAATGTGGACCTTAGTAAAACATCTAACAAACAACCCTTACCCCAACAAAACAACACCAAACCAATGTTTGTCATTTGGAGTATGTCTCTTGTCTCAAGAAGATTGAATTCAGGTTATATAACCCAACATATATAAATGAAACATGCTTCCTATACTGTTATCCATGGACATACACTTTGTCTGCACCTCACTGATGATCTTTAAATTTACTATTTAAAGAACATGTTGCTGTTTTCTCATTGGGATACTTTCAGTTTTTTGAAAGTAACATTAAAAGGAAAACCTCAGAAAAATACATTTAAGAGGTTTGGGGTGTTTTGAGCCTTAAAGGACTCATGAATCAGATAGTACTTACAAGTAGAAAAGCTTGAGAGTAATCCACTTTAGCAGTGTGAGCAATAGGCTTTTATAGACTGGATTTGAAAGCAAAGTAACCAATCAGCTGGAGTGTGCCCCAAGTGGCAGAATGGTTACCTAGAATGTGTGGAGCCCTGAGCTCAAACCACAATACAACTCAAAAATCCCTTAAAAGTAATCATTAAAGGTGCAATGTGGCTCAAATGATAAGAACACCTGCCTAGCTAATCCGAAGCCTTCTTTCTGTTCAAAACCCAGTATTGTCAAAATAAAGGAAAAAAAGAAAGAACCTGATTGATAAACTACCTGCTTACATAAATAAAATCTATTTGGTTGTGACTGATTAAAATTTAGTTCACAGATTCTTTCATTAAAATGTGTATGTGTGGTGTGTGTGTGTGTGTGGGGGGGGTGCGCGCGTGTGCAGGTCCTGCCGCTTGAACTCAGGGCATAGTTGCTGCCCCTGAGTTTCTCCCCCTCCCCAGGGCTAGTACTCTACCACTTGAGCCACATCTCCACTTCCACCACTTCTGGTTTCTTAGTGGTTAATTGGAGATAAATATCTCACAGACTTTCTGGCTGCCCAGGCTGTGAACCTTAATCTTCAGATCTCAGCTTCCCTTCTACCCTCTCCTGCCCAGTAGCTAGTATTACAGATGTCAGCCAACAGTGCTGGGCCCTTCTTATTCAAATGTCATCAGGTTCAAGGAATATCTGTAAATTGTGTTTGTTTGCTTGAGTATACCACGTTTTAAGAATAGAGTAATTTCTGAATTAGTCATCCCTGTTTATTTTGCTTTAAAAATCATAAGTGATCTTTGGGAGGACATATTAAGACCCTGAAAATATACTATTCTTGCCCATCTAGATTTTGTGTTCATTGATTGAGTTTACCCATGTGTGTCTATTTCTAATTAGTCTGACAAAGGCTACTTTTAAAAGTATTTTCTAATATATTAGAGAATTCAATTCTGACACATTATTGGAGGTCTTGTGTATTTTCTCCTGCTAAATTGTAATCTTCCCAATGCTATGGGATATACTTTTGACTCTTTATTGAATTCTTTTCTTTCTACACACACACACACACACACACACACACACACACACACACGTGCACGCATGCACAATCCTGAGCTATACTTGCAAAAGTCATCCATTAGAGACTGTGTAAATGACCAAATGGCTTGAGTATGCTGGCAATGAAAGGAGGTTACAGGCCATAGACAAAATATAGGTATACTTTATAGATCATTGCAGTCAATACTTAATGAAATATTGTAAATGAAATAAAAATCTCTGTCATGACTATCATTATTGATAGAGAATTAACAGCATTACATCCTTTGTTCCTATTGTGTATGTAAACTCACAGAACAGTTTGTTTTCAATTTATTTTTTTCTGCTGTAACATCTAATACTCCTTCCATTTCAAAATTGTTTCTTTTAATGCAAACCTTGCCAGGATTCTCATTTCCCACGTGGCTCTGCCTAATTTGCTTGTCCCATGATGTTCTCAAAGCACAAACAGATAATACTTTCTCAAATAATCTCAAAATCTATCCAGGGCATTGACCCTGAAGAATATAGTATTGGTGAATTAAAATTAATGTCATTTCAGTTAATTTTCGAGAACATGAGTTTTTCAATACTGTAGCAGTTAATCTCATAGACTGTTAAGACTTCAGAAGTCCTTTTGGAAAATGTGTGGGTATGTATATACAAACATACATCTTCCTATGCCCTGCCATATATCTATTCACAAAAATACTTTTCTCTGAATCTGTTATTTCCAAGGTGATTCAGTGGCAGAAAGAGTATTTCTGCTTCAACAAATCCCCCTTTTTGTTATAACATTTTCTTTCTTCTATCCTGGCACAATTTGTGGGAAGGGTGTTCTCCAAAGACATTAGTTGTTGGTAGTTGTTGTCTTAAGAGATTTCTGAGTTCCTGTTTAGAGATTTTAATTCACTCTGTCTCAAGCTTCTAAAAGAAGCCTCTCCTGGAATATTTTGTGTTCTGTATTTCACTGAAGAAATTTCTTATTCAAATTCTGCTGCAACCTTAAGGCTTGAGATAAATCTTTTTGTGTGTGTATGCGCATGCACACACACATACTTATATATAAGTGAAAATACTGCTTTAGAATAAATTCCTAGCAAAAGACTAGTTTGGGGTCCAGCTTAATGTTAACAAAGATTGGTGTGGCATAAGAGTTACTTCAATATAAATAGGTAAGAACACCAGGTAGGAGTAACTGCCATAGTTCATGATATATTATTGCAAACAGCTTTAAAGATCAGTATCTTAAGATATAGTCAAAATGCAAAGGTAATTTAATAGAAATATGAATAAGTTAACATATTACAACAAGGAATATGTGTGAATGAAGCATCTGGAAAAGGGGACTTCCAATATATTTTCTCTCTGATTTCTTATGTCTAATTATTCACACACATATACCTCCCTTTCCGTTTCTGTTTTGGAGAAACTGATAGTGTTTTGCAAATCTTACAAATTAAGTTTCCTATCACAAAGAAAATGGATTATTGTGTCTTTCATTTTCCTCTTCGAACAAATATAACACATTTTCTGTAGTTCATTTGAGTCAATTGAACAATCTGAATGGAGCAACAAATGTATTGCACTATGTATTCCCTTGGAAGTGAATTCTTTTCCATGGAAAACTTGAGTGGCTCATACCTTTAATTACAGCACTTAAGATGCTGCTGCAAGATAATCTTCAGTTCAAGGACAGCCTGGGGGTGGGAAAAGAGAGAGAGAGAGAGAAGAGAAAGAAAAAGAGACAGAGACAGACAAACAGGTACAGAGAGAGACATACAGACACATAAACACATGCACACACATACACAGAGAGAGAGACACACACAGACACAGACACAGACAGACACAGAGAGAAAGAGAGAGACACACAGACAGACAGAGACAGAGAGACAGACAGACAGAGACAGAGACAGACAAACAGGTACAGAGAGAGACATACAGACACACAGACACGTGCGCACACATACAGAGAGAGAGAGAGAGAGAGAGAGAGAGAGAGAGAGAGAGGAGAATCTGAATTTCAAACTAGTTCCAGGATTTAAAAATATATACCTTTATTTGCATTTCAAAGTATTTTTTCTTTCCAATTTATTTTTTGGTCTTACTATTGCTTTGTCGCTTCATGTCCTAACCACATTAACTTGCTTCTGAACCATATTCTTGTTTTTACTTGCATATTTTTTTTCTTACAAGAATGTGTTAATCTGACTTAATTGGTACAGGATTTCCAGCAAGGAGAGGTTTCATACAGCAATAATCAAACAGGCCCTGGGGAAACTGAGTGTCCACTGTCTATGTCTCTAAGTATAAATAACTAACCTCCTTAATTGTGTGATAGAAACCATCAGTTACATTAAAGTGGTCACTGTGAGGCTAAACAAGAAGAAACACCTATTACTATCTGGAAAATATTTGCCATTCAGAATATGGTCATTACTTTTATTATTACTGTTGTTCTGTATTATAGATAATAAAACAAGGGAGAAATAGTTGGCTTGCTCTTCTACTTGATATGAAGTTGCCAATAGATTTAAGTATTGTCTCTAAAAGCTGAAAACATTACTCAAACCTTTCCCTTCTTCTCAATATCTGTGTGTCAGAAAAAAATCATCTACCTGAGGAGTAGCAATTAGCTGATTAGTTTCTGTTAAAATTGTTGACCTTACACTAATCTATAAATACTGGGCGGTGACTGTTTTTATTTCTTCAAATGAAATCTTTATTAGCATTTAAGTGGATGAGATAAAAATACCCTGTGTGCTTGTGAGACTACATAAATGGAATTACAAAAGCGAATTTCCATGGAAGAATTCCAGACAGCACCATGTATCTTTTCCCTGTAAGCACTATCTTCTAATAATTTTATTTTTTAGGAGCCTTTTTAGCACTTCTGTGACAACCCTTCTCCCAAGCAAATCATGGAGTAACAAAGAACAGTTTGAAACCGTATTCTGGAGTATCATTCTGATTTCCCTTAGGGAACCATTTTATCAGACTGAGTCTAGTAGTCTGAAGAGCTTTTACTTACATTTAAGACTTAAAATTTATTTAAAAAAATCAACAGTATTTTTGGTAGTATTTGCATTTATATAGATCTTTTAATATAGTTTATAATATAGTTCTGCAGACCAAGGAATTAGTTCCATGGCAAGAAATACAGGTGGGCAAAATTGACAGCTATGATTTAGAAATGTCGCCCCTTTAACACATTTCTGCATGTGAGAAAGAATGTTGCAGATTACAGGAAAGTGCAAATGAAGGGAATTAATTAATGCCAATCAGTCATTTTCTTTCAATGTCAACAGTAAGCATAAAGTATCTTACTGAATATATGGACATTTAGGGACTTTTATCAGCTCAGACCACCGGGAATTAATTAATGCCAATCAGTCATTTTCTTTCAATGTCAACAGTAAGCATAAAGTATCTTACTGAATATATGGACATTTAGGGACTTTTATCAGCTCAGACCACCAACTAGATCCATTTCAGGTGTCATCACATCAAAATTCTTACAGTATGTGCTTGGGCTTATGCCCGGGATGTATTTCTAAAGGCGGCAAACATTTATTCATAACTTGTATTTGGAATCCTGACTTGAGAAGGAATGCTTGAAAGATATGCGTCATGCAAAGGAATCTAAGCAATAATTAACCTAAATTATAGAATCCTATGTACTTCAGGAGTAGTTTGTTAGCAGACAATTAGCAAGGTAAGTCATTTTCTTCTTAGGAATCCAGCTGCAGAATTAGCAAGTATTCCATAAATTAGAAATCTCCTGTATTCCAAGTTTAATTCCATTACAGAGTTTATCATAGAAACGTGCTATGTGTTATTACACTAATATAGTGAAGTGTATTACCTAGTAGCAATGCTGACTGTTCTCACAGTAGACTGTGAAAAGAAAATGCTTAACCTTCTTTCATTTAATTTAAATTTAATAAAAAATATGCTTCAAAGAATATTGTAAATACTGTAAATATTCCTCCCTTATTTTCCACTTTTCCCTCCCTGCCCCAAGCCCCATGTTATATAGTTTATTTCCACCACAGTGTCTAGTGTGTCACTGCTAAATTAGTTCATTTGTCCCACTCTTTCTGTGTTTCTCTTTCCCCTCCGCAAATCAAATAAACTTACATGAGAGTCAAAGGGAAAGGGAATATCAAAATCGAGAGACAAGGGATAAAAAGACAAACCACTCCAAAAGCAATACTTACAAAACCATTTGGTGTAAACCAACTGAACAACACATGGAGGGAGAGGGAAAGGGGGAGGGGGAGGGGGGAAATGAGGGAAGAGGAAGCAAATTGTACAAGAAATGTACCCACTGCCTTACGTATGGAACTGTAACCCCTCTGTACATCACATTGACAATAAATAAGTAATTATTCAGAAAAAAGTCAAAGGCTACAGAAATCATAAACAGCAACAAAGGGGAAAAAAGAACCACAGTAAGCATAGTAAAAAGCCTCTCTTTTTAATTTCTTGGCACTCATTTTGATAAGCATCAGCTTATGTGACCATAAGCACATGGCTATTGAGCCCTTGTCATTCTCTTCTAAGATTATCCTCCTTTGGTCTCACTCTGTGAATATGTAGAGTCTGTTTAATTTACCATGTCCAAGTACCTTTTATTATCCATTGAGTTTACTTGTAGATTACAGGCACATTCTAATTATTACTGGTTCTTTTACATAGTTGAAGATCTTTGAGGTACATATGAAATAGAAGTGGATTGGTACTAGTCCATTGTGAATTGTATTAAAACATTAGAATTTCATGAGTTTTTCTTATAATACTTATCACAAAATTAAGAATCGACAGGTGTAAAGTTCCTATTTAGTTGTCTTCATGATTGTTCTTATGTCTGGTTCATCACTAGAACTCATCATTATAATCTATTTAATGCACAGAAATACATGCAATAACTATGTGAAAATTATTTTTGGCTGCTACCAGGGCTTAAACTCAGGGCTTCATGTTCTTGTTTAGCATGTTTAACCAAGTATGGTATTCTAACACTTGACTCACACCCTCATTTCCAGGTTGTTTTTTTTTTTCTGGATCAATGAATGTAAGTGACTTTCAGATTTATCTGCCCAGGCTGGCTTTGAATTGCAACCCTCAGATCTCAGGCGTCTGGGTAACTTGGAATACAGCTGTGAACCACAGGCATCTGTTTCTGTCAGATGATTAATTGGATTGTTTTCAACAGAAATATTTGATTTGTCATAGTAGTAATAGCATTATGTAACATAATTACTAACTATTAAAATGAGTAACTACACATGAACTGAACTAACATGTGTAGACACACTTGAACTGATTATGAACCAAGCCCCCCAAAGAGAAATAATGAGTTTAAGATAATTTGTTAAATGTATCCAACACAAGGAAGCACCTAAGGAGTTTCATGAAATAGATACTTGGTCTCAAACTAGTTTTACTTAATCAAATTATATAGGGATGGTAGAGTAAAAAAATTTTCTGGGGGACTTTTCTGTTGATTAACATGACAAGCCAAGTTGTAAATGATGAATTTCACCTAAAGACAAATAAATGTGTTAAAGTTTTATCTTTCAGAAATGAGGATCCCATTAATCCAATATATAATGTGTTTGGAATGATTTACCTAGCTATTCATACAGATATATTCTACTTACAAACGAAAACTGGACTATAACTTAACTATGGATACCGACACCCAGACTTGATTTTCTTTTTTAAATCAGACATTCAGAACTTTCTGGAATTACATTTATTGAATTACTTCACAGGCATTTATCTCTTTAGTAACTTAATTTCTTCAAAGTTTTCTTATTCTGATGTACCAATTGCTTAATGTCTTTATTTCCAGGAATTTATTTCCTCATAATATGAAGATATGGATACGGATAGTAGACAATGTCTGAGAAGTATGAAGTTAACTCATGACCAGTCTTCTGGAAGAAATATCAAATGTCAGGAAATTAAACATTTTATTGGGCCAATAGACCATAATCATTACACATGCATTCTTACTGTCAGTCTAGACTTTGTGAAACAGTAGAGAAAGTTTTATCCAGCTACTGTTTTCTTACAGTTAATAACACATTTATAGGTCGAAATTCACATTTTTCAGTATGTAAATGTAATATATATATATATATATTATGTGTGTATATATATTGATTGGTTAATCTATTATAATCAGAAATAGTTGATTTGATGTAGCTCCAATAATATTTCATAACCTAATTGATAGTAATTAAAATGTGTAGTCACACAAGGAACCTTAGACTGATTATGAATTCAGTCCCACAAAGAAAAATAATAAATTTAAGCAAATTTGCTAACTGTATCAACATATGTAAACCTTAAATAATCCTACCATTTCTAGTGAACTCTTTTTCTCTCCTTTGTTTCTCTAAAACTCAGAGGAACTAGTATAGCAACTGGAACTGAGAAAGTAAAACATCGGATTTCTAAAACTGGAATCAGAGTATAGAACAAAATTTAAAAGCTAAAATATCTGTAACATTGTTTCTTAACTGGCTGAAAGTCAATTTGCTTTAATTCCTTAGTTCAAATAACCAATGTGGGCATCAACCTATTTTGTTTGTTCCAGTAGCTAATTCTCTGGGGATAAAGGAATAAGAGCTCTTAATCAAAAGTCACCAGAATTCACCCTAAATACTACTGCAGGATAAATCAGGAAGAAGTTCTTTTTCCTGAATTCAAACATGCGAACAATTAATGATTTTATCTACTTTGACTACTGCATGACACCATATAGTTTTATGAATTCTCATGTTAGGTTACCTAGGAATTCCCTTTTACTTTGTGAAGGGTGAAGATTTTATTGTTTTCCAATTAGAAAATATCATTTGGAGCAATATTTTAATCAACTCAGAAGGCCATTCTATTATTTTCAAAATGACATTGAATATAAGGTTAGCAAATATCAAAATCTCCACATATACTTATTTAAAGATATGTATACAAATATACTGATACAGATATAGATGTAGACAAATACATCTGTGTTTATATGTTTTTTCAGAGCAATTTCACATTTATTATTTCATTTAGTGTTCATATTCTTTTTTTTTTCTTTGCCGTTCTGGGGCTTGGACTCAGGGCCTGAGTACGGTCCCTGGCTTCTTTGTGCTTAAGGCTAACAGTCTGCCATTGAGCCACAGTGCCACTTCTGGTTTTTTCTGGTTATGTAGTGCTGAGGAATAGAAACCAGGGCTTCATGCATGCAAGGCAAGCACTTTTCTGCTAAGCCATATTCCCAGCCCAGTCTTCATATTCTTAAATACTTCACCCTTTTATTGTTTTCAAATAGTTACATGAAGAAGTTTCAATTTAACAGATCCATTTATGTGTACAATGCATCTTTTTTTTTTTTTTTTTTTTTTTTTTTTTTTGCAAATAACAGTGTCTCATCCTTTTTTCTTTTTTCTTTTTGGTCATAGGGCTTGAAGTTAGGGCCTGCGTGCTGTCCCTGAGCTTTTTTGCTCAAAGCTAGACCTCTACCAGTTTCAGCCACAGTGCCACTTCGGGTGTCCTGGTGATTAATTGGAGAAAAGAGTCTCATGGTCTTTCTTGTTCAGGCTGACTTAGAAATTTGATCCTCAGATCTCTGCCTCATGAGTAGCCAGGATTACAGGCATGAGCCACTGGTGTATGGTCCATCTCATCCTTTTTAGTGACTGAAGAGCATTCCCTTGATTATGGGTTTCAGATCACATATCCTTTACTCATTCATCAATTATCACTTAGATTGTTTCCATATCTTGGCTGTTGTGATTATACTTCAGACTGGAATAGCTAGATTATATGGAACTTTTTGAGGATGCTCAAAACAATTTTCTTTGGTGAGTACACAAATTTACATTCCTACTAACCAGTGTGTAAGGGGTCACTTTTCTTCCTATTTTTGCCAAAACTTATCTATAGCCTTTGAACTCAAAGTACTATTATCTATTTTTTTTATATTCCAAGTATGAATGCTTTATTGTGTCATTGTTATTATCTATTTTTAAATTTCAATTTCAATTATTTTCTTGATTTCAAAAAGCTTTTACCAAGGAGGTTATAATTTAACATGCCCATCTAAGTGTCCAGTGCTTCTTGAGCAGAGTCAGCCCTTCCATCATTCTCCTCCATCACATCTGTTTTTTCCCACTAGACTCATTTCTCAAAATAAAACAGGAAGCAGGGGTCAAAGAGAAAGAGATATACAAATGAAGAGGAAAAGAGGTGGGAAATGTGGATGAAAATCTAATGTATATCCTACAAAATTGAGAAGAGTGAGGGAAGTAGTTGGTAGGAGGGATGGGTGAGAGGTTGAAAGAGGTGACATTGATCAAGATACATTGCACACATAAGCAGCTTTGATAAATGTCAACCCCTTTCTACAAGTACTTAAACATAATAAAACATTTATTTAAAAAATCCTCAGCGTTCCTTACATTGCCTTCTGTTTCATCATCTTTTTATATTTTATTTATTTATTTATTTATTTATTTATTTATTTATTTATTTATTTATTTATTTTTGCCAGTCCTGGGCTTGGACTCAGGGCCTGAGCACTGTCTCTGGCTTCTTTTTGCTCAAGGTTAGCACTCTGCCACTTGAGCCACAGCACCACTTCTGGCCATTTTCTATATATGTGGTACTGGGGTATCGAACCCAGTGCTTCATGTATACTAGGCAAGCACTCTTGCCAGTAGGCCATATTCCCAGCCCCTCATCTTTTTATTTATAATGCGTATTTACAAGATTTGCTCCTATGTTACCATTCAATATTTGTTTTTAATTTCGTACTATGTGCAAGAGCCTCTGGTAGATAAAAATAGGAATGGAATTTTTTTTTTGCATTTCAATAAAATCAATGCACATGGATATCTAAGTAATTTTAAGTAAATATGATTATTTTTTCTAAAAATTCTAATTTACTTTCATATAATTATCATTAGCTTATGGGTTTCATCTTTGTCTTTCCTTGTTATCAGAACTACATGAAAACAGAGACTGATTTCAAGATTCTAGTATTCTCTCAATATTTTCATATACTAGATATTTAATGTCTGTCACATCCTTTTTAAAGTTTGTAGGTTCACATTAAGCCACAGAAATAGAAATAACCTATTCAACATGTTATTTTTCTTTACTGAATTTTTTTATTGTCAAAGTAATGTATAGAGGGGTTAACTTTACATATGTAAGTCAGTGAGTACATTTCTTTTTTTTTTCTTTTTTTTTTTTTTTTTTTTTTTTTGGCCAGTCCTGGGCCTTGGACTCAGGGCCTGAGCACTGTCCCTGGCTTCTTCCCGCTCAAGGCTAGCACTCTGCCACTTGAGCCACAGCGCCGCTTCTGGCCGTTTTCTGTATATGTGGTGCTGGGGAATCGAACCTAGGGCCTCGTGTATCCGAGGCAGGCACTCTTGCCACTAGGCTATATCCCCAGCCCTGAGTACATTTCTTATCAAACTTGTTACCTCCTCCTTTGTTTTTCTGCCTCCTCCCCCATTCCCAAGGTTCCCTCCCCACCCTCTCCTGAGATGTACAGTTGGTTTACAGCATATTGTCTTGTAAGTATTGCTGTTGCATTGGTTTGCCTTTTACCCTTTGTCTCTGCATTTTGGTGTTCCCTTTCTCAAGTTCTGATAAACTTACATACAATACCCAGTGTACCAAAATCAGTTGCAAGATTTGGAAATAAGTGGTTTATCTTTGATGTTGTTATTTCCAATACACCCTATGAAATTATGCATTTTTCTTTTGCTTTTCTTCCCCATGGTTTTACTAATTTTGTCACTGTAACTGTTCAGCATGTTATGTGGATCTCCTGATAGCCACTAGCAATATATGTTGGAACTTACATGTCCTTATAAAAGGAAAATACACATTAGGTTATACTGTTCATTAGACTGCAGTCCTGCATCCACCCCAGTCCTGTGTCAGCATCCTTCCTCTGTCAGCTTGGGTTTCTTCTCCCTTTGGGTCTAAGGCATCCTGAGTCCCCTTGGGTTGATAACTTGAAGACAGTGAAAAAAATATTTCATTATTAATATTTATGTCTATTATGTGTTGCCAGTTTGGTTATACTAAATTGAATACAACATATTAGTAAAATTATATTTTTGCTTTTTAAAATGTGTTTTTGAGAAAAGTTAGAATGATATATAAGGCAATTATAACTCAATATTTTTGTTAAAAGGGATGGCCAAGAACCTGCTTGCCTCTCCTCTCTCATTATCCACACACACCATTTTTTAATCCTCAAAAACCTTTGTTGCCTTCTCCAAGTGCACTTTATACTTCTTCAACACCTTGGCATCATCTTCCCTTTCAGCATTACAAAATAGCAAAAGCCTCTGCACTACTCAACAAGCTCCACTCCCAACCTGCTTTAGACATACTTTTAATATGTCATCCTTTGCAGGATTTTATCTACCTAGTACTTATCCACATTGTACTATATTTCTTGGCTTACTTCTCCTTCTTTAAAGATTGAGATTTATTCTCTCTGAATCTCCTGTACTGAGTGCATTTTCTGACTTATAAACAGCCCCCAGGAAATAATGAATAAATATAAAAAGAAATTGTGTGTGTGTATAGACACATACATGTTTATGTGTGTATATGTATATGGAAACTTTAAAATTGTCTTTCCTGCATTCATGTATCTAGAACCCACACACATCAACCTAAAAGGTGGTTACCTAGCTGACCAAAATTACAACACTCTACTGATTAAAACAAGTGAGCAAAACAAACACCAACTCAAAATAGAAGCCATTCAGAAATAAAGCTGATAAGTGTTTATTTGTAAACACATGCTAACTTTCTTAAGAAAGAATCTCAGGTTCTTACAATCTTAAAAATTCTGTGTCAAAATTTGACAATAAGGAATTGGTACTTCATAAATCAACTGTAAAGGGTTGAGGAAGAAACAGTGGCAACCTCTTCCAAAATAATCATTCAGTAATTTCACAGGTGTAGCTCAACTTTTCACTAGATGTCATACTATTTCTCTGATGGCACCTCATCCTCCTCAGTCTTTAAAATGGTTAATAATTTCTCAGATAACTGTGAACAAAGGGAATAGCATGGCTTATTTGGACATTTCTATTAGTAAATGCAAGTCTTAAATCATTAATTCCTGCTATCACTGTATACTGTATATATGTATATTACAACTAGGGAAGGGAAAGGGAATAATAAAATGGAGATACAAAGGATAAAAACACAAACCATTCCAAAAGCAATACTTACAAATCCATTTGGTGTAAACAACTGTACAACTCATAGGGAGGAAAGGGAAATGGGAGGGGAGGCGGGGGGAAAATGAGGGAGGAGGTAACAAATTGAATAAGAAATGTACTCGCTGCCTTACATATGAAACTGTAATCCCTCTGTACTTCACTTTGACAATAAAGAAAAAAAATCATTAATCCCCCAGTAGTATCTGAGCAAATAATCTCTGAGCAATAATCTGTTAGGAAAAACAGATTGATAACTGTATTTTGCAAATTACAGAAATCTTGAATGAAATTGTCCTTCAGTGAAGACTGGGAAAACATCAGGAACAAAGCTGAAAGAAATGTCCCTACTACCACCAAGTGCCCCTGAAACATTTTGATTTTCCAAGAAAGAAATTTAGTTTGCAGTTAAAACATTAAAACATGGTGTATATCTTTTTAAATTTGCTTACTATCTTGAATTATTGTACATTTAGCAAAGCGGTCTTGATCCATGTCACTTTCAACCTTCTCACCCAACCCTACCCTTCCCACTCCTTCCCTTACTCTTGTTAATGTTATAGGATGTACATGGAATTCTTGTCTGAATTTCCACCCTCTTCTCATTTACATGTTTCCCTTTGATCCCACGCCACCCCTTTTGAGTTCCAGCTTCCTAGTGTTTTATTTTGTTGAATGTTAATTTTGTCTTTTGAAGTAAACTATTTGAGATCACCCTTAATCTACTGTAATTCAGTTAATACATTAATATACACTTGCAGACCACCCAATGTATTTTTATAAGTGTATAAGCTAAATATAGCTTCCATATATAAGGGAAAACATGTTAAGTATTTTGATTCGCCTAGACATTATGACTTGCTCTGAAAAGTTTTCTTCTTACCTCCAAAGCATATGGATTTTCCCCAGAAGCACTTTTGATTTTCCCAGAGAGCATACTGGTTTGCTTCAAAAACATATTGGTTTGCCCACCAAGCGTATAGATTTTCCTCGGAAGCATATTGGCTTATATTAGAAGCATATACTTTTGCATCAGAGGTACATAGGTTTACATTAGAAGTATAATGGTTAGTAGCAGAAACATGTTGTATTTCATCAGAATCATATCTGTTTGCTGTGCAAATATTTTGGTTCCCCCAGAAAGCATACTGGTTTGCTTCAAAGACATCTTTATTTGACCAGGGAACACACTGTCATGCTCTCAAAAAATTGTGATTCTTCATAGGAACTTTCTGGTTTGCCCACCAAAAAGTTGGGCTTTCCCCAGTAGCAACGGCATTTGTTTCTTGAATATCTACATTTATGCCTGGAATATCTGGCTTAGGTAGACTTTGGTGGTCAATACTATGACTGCTATGACTGCTGCCACTGGCTCCCACTGAAAGTTTTTTTGCTTCCATGATTTGGAACCTGGAATACCTTTTTGAACTTGCCATTTTAACTTCACAATGGCTGGCCCCAATGAGATGATATCTCCTTTCTAACAGCTTTTTGACTGGGGCCTTCTCGGTGTATGTGATGAAACAGAAAACTCGGTTTTGATTTGTTTGTGGACACTATGGTCGCTCAATAGTCTCAAAGTTTCCAAATGTGCCAAAGTACGCTCTAATTCTTTGTTCAGGCATATTTGGGTTCAACCGACCCACAAAAACCTTTTTGAGGATGGAGATTCTATGGGATTTGCTCTTTTAAGTTAAATATCTTTCACAAGGTGCTGTTTTACTTGGAGCACCTTGTCAACAATGGTATTATCTTTGAAAAGTACGAATCCAAATCCCCTGGATAGTCCAGTTCTAAGGTCAGTTTTTATCACGAAGTCTATTATCTCACCAAACTGAGCCAAATACTCAAGAAGGGCTCTCTTACTGATACTGTGAGACATTGCTCCCATGAACATTTTACTGTCGCCTTTCTGAGACTTGCTGGCCTCAATACAGTACCCTTCATGAAATTTTTCTTCTTCATCATCATTGAAATTAAGGACAAAATCATCCTTATCCATGGGAGTGCGATGGAAGGCAACTTCACCACCGGCAAAATACACAGAGGAGGCTCAACTGACAAAAGTAGGAGCTCAAAACTTGGCGAGGATACGTAAGAAAATGTACATCATAATACTTAGTCCAAGATTAAAAGAATGTCACAAAGTAACCTTAGAAATGGAGCTTGTTTCTGTGACATTTTGGCACTAGTGCAGTAAATGGAGAGTTTGTTTAAAAGGACAGCAACTTCAGATTATTTTACTATGAAATATTTTGAAACCATTTTTTTCTAGAAAGAGTCTTAAACGTCTACAAGCACTCCCTAATTTTTTACATACTTTTGGTAACATGATGGGGCAGGAATGGGTAGAAAGGGAAGAACTGAAACATGCTACAGGGAGAGCAAATACCTATGATATGCTAAAGAGGTCTGACACACTTCTTTTTCTTTTCTCTCCCTCCCCCCCTTATAAGCGGGGGGGACCAGTCCTAGGGCTTGAACACAGGGCTTAGGCCCTCTCCTTAAACGTTTTAGCTCAAAGCAGGCACTCTACCCCTCAAGGTTCATCTGTAGTCTGGATTTGGGGTGTTTAATTTATGTTGAGTGTCACAGACTCCCCCCCTTGTTCTCCCCTCGCCTCCTCCTCCTCCCCCCCGCCCCCCCCCCCCCCCGCTGGCTGGCGTAGGTAGTATTACAAGTGTGAGCCACCGGTACACGACTAATATAACATATTAAAATCATGGCTTTGTAGAGATTTATTTACATATCCTACAACTCACCTTGCTAATAATTTGTAGGATTGTTTAGTCATACTACAATTCAAATTTAGAAATCATGTGTTCTCTCCTCCCCAAATAAATTACATATTATTAAATAATTGTCCCTCATTTCTCCTCAACCATCCAAGTTGTACAATATATATCATTTTCTGCCTAATTTGTTTCATGTATCTTTTTTCAATATTTACCTATTTTGTGGTATATATGGATGCCTTATTCTTTTCATGGCTTAATGATATTTAATTATCTAGGTTTATTACTTTGTGTTTAGCCGCTTCTCTGACATTTGGCATACTATAGGATTAGATTACATTTCTGCATCAGGAAAACATTTTAAAAGTTTTTTGGTAGTCATTTTCAATTAACATTTTTGGTATGGTGAGTACAAATATCACAATTGTCCATACTACTAAGCTTGTTTTGATATTAACTGCTCCCATGTAAGCAAGCTAGAGTTCAATTTTTTTTTTTTTTTTTTTTTTGGCAGTCCTGGGGCTTGGTCTCAGGGCCTGAGCACTGTCCCTGGCTTCTTCTTGCTCAAGGCTAGCACTCTGCCACTTGAGCCACAGTGCCACTTCTGGCCATTTTCTGCATATGTGGTGCTGGGGAATTGAACCCAGGGCCTCATGTATATGAGGCAAGCACTCTTGCCACTAGGCCATATCCCCAGCCCCTAGAGTTCAAATTTTGAATACTAATTATCCCTATTCCTATCCTGGTCACTAGACATCAGATACAATCTAGGAATTTGTGTGTATCACTCCCTCCCTCAAATATTAGTTCTTGTGAGAGAAGAGTTATTTTTTATTTTAATTTCAAAATTTTATTGTAAAGGTGGTGTACAGTGGGGTTACAGTTATGTGAGTAAGGCAATGTGTACATTTCCTTTTAAATAGTGTCACTGCCTCCATCGTTCTCTTCCAGGTTTTCCCCTCCTGATCCTCCTCCCCCATGTAGTATAGCTCATTTCCAGCATAGTATCTACTGGGCTTCACTTCTGAATAGTGTACCCTATAGGCTGTGTGCTTTGTTTCATTCAAATAATTTCTGCAAGTATTCATTTTTAAGACAATAATCTTATAGTTAGCAATATCTAGTATCTGTACAAACTGAGAGATTATGTTTTGATTGTAATTTGGAAACAAAAGGCTTACATTGGTTTTTTAGCCACTCAAGGGGCTAAAATCTGAAAATTGTAGTTCAAAGACAGCCCATGGCAGAAAAAGTCTGAGACTCCTATCTCCAACTACCCAGCAAACAGCTGACAGTGGAGGTGTGTTGTTAGAGCACCAGCCTTGAGAGAAAAAGCCAAGTGAGAGCTTGAGGTACTGAGTTCAAGCCACAGTATTACACAATAAGCCTTACTTTCCCTACTGAAATACCACTTGTGTTAAATATCTAGTTTTCCTGGCACCATTTATTTAAAAGACTTTTCTTTTTTCACAGTGTGTACAGTTTTCTTGCCTTTGTTGAAAAACTGTTGTCTGTATATTAGATGATTTATCTCTAGATTTTATATTCAGTTCCATTAAATTGTGTGTCAACCTTTATGCCAATATCATGCTGTTTAAAACACAATAGTATTGTCATATATTTTGAATTGAAATGTTATGATGCCTTCAGGTTTGTTCCTTTTTTTTCAGTATTACTTTGACCACTGTATCTTTTGTGCTACCACATGAATTTTGTGCCTATTTTTCCGATTTCTATGAAAAATGCCAGTGGTACATTGATGGTATTATATTGAATGTATATTGCTATGGGCAGAATGGACCTTAAGCAATATTAATACTTCCAATCCATGATGATGAGTGTCCTTCCAGTTTGGTGTGTCCTCTGTAATTCATTTAATTAGCATTCTATGATTTTTTATCATGAAGGTCTTATATTTACTCCATTAAGTTTATTCCTATTTTATAATTTTTGTTGTTACTGCTGTAATTTTCACTACAATTGTTTTAGTTTTGATCTGTATGTGTGTATGTGTGTGTGTATGTGTGTGTGTGCATTTGTGTGTGGGTACTGGGACAGAACATATGTGATTGCCATGTGTTCTACTACTATGACATACTACAAGCCCTCTATTTTACTTTTGTGGGAGGGAATGGTCTATTGTGAATAAAACTGATTTATACTTAAAAAAAAAAGATTCTACACTTCACATAACATACCTAATACAGACCAAGTTTTATAAAGGAACTGACTAAATGCTTTTGGGAAATCAACTAAACAATGGATTTCTGAGGGCCACCGTTAAGAAAACAATTGGTTTAACTAGCTTCCCAGATGATGAGTCAGTTACAGATTACTTCCTGAGTGCCAATCAGCTAAATTTAGGAGTTCTGATTTACCTTTCTTTCATCAGTATTAGCTTAAGAAAGATGCTATAAATTTGAAATTTTCTTATTTCTGGGATATTTCTTAAATGACAAAGATAATCAAAGCACCTGACTTAGCCAGGATGAAAATCTTAGGGAAATTAAATCCTCTGTGTGTGTCTAAATTAACTACCTGATGGCTAGTAATTTATGGATGACACACTTTTGACCTCTGTGTATGCTGGTTTGTTTTATTGTTATCTGACTACCAGCTATTTCTTTAACCCATTAAGACTTAATCCTTTGTTCTCTGGGTCACAAGGAACTAGTGGGTCAGGGCATGTCAATGAATTAGTAGAAAAATTATCCTTCCTTCTGGACACATAATCCAAAGCATTTAACCTATCCATTTGGATCAAGAGTATATTCTAGGCACATTGGAATACTGCATTAGTACTGTAATTGTTTTTGAGATAGTAAAAAGTAATGTTTCTAAAAATCTTACTCTTTGTCCTCTATTGTAAATATGTATGCTTCCTGAAGCTTTCTTCCCCCACATACACACTTCATGATTATTAGCTGTTGGAAATGTTTTTAAAGAGATCCTTTCCACTACTAACAAACAGTAGAAGAAATGTATCCAATGCCTAACGTGTGAAACTGTAACCTATCTGTACATCAGTTTTATAATAAAAACTTAAAAAAAAATAAAGAGATCCTTTCCACTACTAAACACAGTAAAATCAGGGATATTTATCATTACTTATCTATGGTAATTATGCCATACAGCATTTAATGTCCTTTATAGATTGAAATATTGTCATCACATCCCTGATGTTAGTTTTCCTTAAGGAGCAATACTACTTATTCCATATTAACTCAAAATACATATATTTGAGTTTTGAATTGAAGCCATTGGAGAGTTCTTACCTGAGAAATGAATGAGTGAATAAGTGAACAGATATTAGCTCCCTAGATGGTTGCCAATGAACAATGATGCCTATTTAAATTGTTAAAAATAAATGTTAAAATGGGGTGAGGGTGTTGAGTTTAGGATACATTGAGTATATGACATTGACATTAATCCCCCTTGCACAACTAATATACATAGTAAGAGTTTTTTTAAAAAAATAGAAGATATGACTTTGCTGTTTCTGGGGGTAGGGAACTCAAGTGCTAAGTACATGTGACTATAATTAATTTTGTATTTTAGGGAACATGGAATACCTACTGTCTCTAGGTAATGCCTGTGATATCCATTGCTTGTTATTTGCTTGTCCCTTGGGTGTTAGCATCTCATTCATAATTGTTGGAGAATGAGGGATAAGATGAAGGATGACATATGCCTTTAGAATTAATCGGCTTCTCTTATTATACGACTCAACCTTGGCAGAAAGATGCTATGGGACTCATAGATCAGGAAAGTAACCTGAATGCATCCCTATTTGATTCGCTGGCATAGAGCTGTCTCTGTAGTAAGTTTTTAATGCTCTGTTGAACCTGTTCTCTTTACTGAAATGAAAATGCATGTGCTTGACACACTTGGTCTAGTTGGTTGTTTGATGAAATGAGATTTTCCTTATTCTTTTTCCTCTTCATTTTCCACAGAAACTGCCAGTGCCCATTACTTACATTGAGAGTGTGAACAGATACTTTGAAAAATGATCATTTAGGAAATACTCTTCTCTACTAACTTTGAGTATATCCAAATATTGATAGTGCTGAATGGACTACACTGGACATAGACTGAAAACTAATTTTATGTAAAAAAAAAATTAACTGTTAAATCTGGCTTCTGGACTTCTCCCTACATAATCATGGAAAATCCCTTTTTTGTCATCTGTGAAGAAGGATAACATTAAAAAAGAACATTAATATGCTTGCATGTAAGATTATAGGTAGATTAACATAAACTTTCTGGTATCAAGACTACAAAACATGTATAAGTATTCAAATAAGTACTTATCTTGCAAATTATGTTTAAAATAGGAAGTTCAGTTATAACAATCTCAGAGATACTTTAAAGTTAAAAAAACAAATTGTTAAAAGTTAGACTTATTCTTCCCCTTCAAAATGTACTGAACAGTGCTCCATGTCTAGTAAAAGGACATGTTACTCTGATGTCATTGGTCTCTACTTTTCCTTATTTTACTAAGTATGTCAGAGGTTATCTTCTTGCTGGTTGAGGTAGGATGTACCACATAAAAATAGAAATCCATTTAATAACCAGCTGTGCATAATGTACAGAATGACAAAAACAACAGTGTTCTTCATTTTACTTTTTGATTTCTGATTAGACATTCTCATATAAAAAAGTTGTCAGTACATTATGGATGGATAGACAGATTAAAAAGTCAAATTCAAATACTGAGCGTTATTTTTTTATTTTTAGAAATGGGTCACATGTGAATTTGAATTAAACATCACAATGGTGATGGCTTTTCTTGATTCTTGCATAAATTACTATTCATGTATTATTGTGATTTTAAGAATTATTTGATAGAAGATAGAGTTTCTACTATCTCATTTTATTTTCTTTATAATTGTTATCTGGGGGGAGACTGATCACTTTTTTCTTGATTTAGTTGAATCTGTATAGCTGAAACTAATTTTAAAAATCCATAAGGCAAATATACATGGATATGAATCATGCAAATCTAGTTTAGCCAATATTGCTATCCAAACAAATATATGAGCAAATATGTGAAATTAACTGGGATATTACTATAGATACTGTACTTGCAATGCTTATTGAAGATTTCTAAAGAATGGTGGATTATTTTATTCATATAATGTTCAATTTTAATGTATTTCCAGTTATTTTGTCTGGGTCAAAGAAGCATGTACATTTCCATATTCATAGGCTATATATCTTCACTGTAAAAGAGAGAAACAGAGAGAGTAGGAAATTCTCTGCTTTTTGGCTCACAAACAATTTTCACATATCTCCTCCAGGGAAAATTTGCTGACTAATAATTTCCAGTTATGATTATGTTAGGAGTGTGGTTTCAGGTTTTATAAGAAAACGCATGCTTAAAAATGAAAATATCCAATCATGGCATTTTATATTTTCTTCCAATCCAGTTTCAACCTGTGCACAAAATCAAAGCAGATCACAGCAAGAACAGTTACAATGTTCGTGATTTGCCGAGGATTGTGTGACATGCATATGACATGAAGAAGATTTAAGAAGTGTAATCAATACAACTGAACAACAGAGGTGCTACTGAGAATAGCCTGACAGACATGGATGGACAAAGGAAGGTTAATGTTGTTCAGCAAAACACTTGGATTAAATACAAAGAGGTCTGAGGTACATCTAGAACTGGAAGAAGAGATAAGAAAAAAATGCACACTTGAATGTCTGTCTTGATTAAAAAAAAACTGAGAAGATGAACACAGAGAGTCACTGGATGAATAATATAATATGGTGAATAAGTAGGCAGTGGTAAACTGAATCAAGCATTTCACTGTTTCCTCTGACAATTATTTACCTTACTTGGAAGCATTACCTGCTATAGGTTAAACAATCCAAATGTCAAGGTTTGATGCCATTTGGATTTGGAACAGCATACTTCTGAATACTTTTGCAAATGAAGTGGGTAATAACCCTTACCTGGGAATCTATCTTTTGTTCCCTCCTTTATCGAAATCCACATCATTCTTCCACCAAGGCAAGCTTTTTTATCTGTAATCATCTACAGATGATGTTCTAAAATTATTTATTTTGTACCCTCATGTGGGGATTCTCTCCAAATGGAGATTCTTTTTACTTTCTTTCATGGCTATCCTTCTACTTCTGCTTTAAAAATTATTATAATTATAATTATAATTATGTAAATTGCAATCTGTAGTAAAATGTCTTCATTTTTCTAACATATTAATATCAAAATGATGTTTTCTCTGGTAGAAGCCATTTCCTAACGTATCTATTTTATTTAGCTTTAATAGCTGATTGCTAGTATTATCAGAGAGTTGAGCTTTAAAAAATGCACAACTGCTATGCAGTTTATGTATTATGAATTTTGACCAACATATAATAAGCAAACAGTATCCATGAAAACTTACATTTTTTTCTAAGGGCAGCAATGTAATAGCCTGAGTAACATCTACATAACAATATACGATAGGAGATGAATTAAAAATTGAAGTATTTGGGAGTATGTGTGGGCACTGCACTAGGACTTCTGGCTGGGAGGACTAAATTTTTTTAAAGGATTTAATGTCATATAAAGATAGACTTTTAAACAAAGTGTCTTTTAGTCAAGGAAGAAGAAAGTATGAAGAATTCCCCAAACAGAATACAGTAACAAGTCAAAATAAATCAACACTAAACCCTGAAAAGGATCCGGTAGGTTTCCAGAGTCTTTGGACTTATTACTATTTTAATGTAAATCTGTTGTTTGGGTTTTAGAAAGTTTTAGATAGTACTTCTTTGAATATTCCGAAAATAATCAAGTATAGAGTGGCTATAGTCAGTTGAGTGACTATAGATAACAAATGCATAGGTGAACAAAATGATTTATATAGGATAGAAACATCTGCATTTCAAAAAATGAGAAGCTACAGAGAAAATTCTTTTCCCTTTGGCAGTACTGGTTTCATGTTTGTGAGTCAAGCACCCATTGCTTGAGCCAATATCCAGCTTCTTTTGCTCTGGTTATTTTCAGACAAGGTTTGTCTTTTTCTCTAGTTAGTCTGACTATGATCCTCTTAAGCATGCTTCTTTCTATAGCTGTGATGAAAGGCAGACATGACTACATCCAGATATTTTTTTTCTGTTGAGATGAGGGTATCACAATTTTTTTTGCCCCAGTTTAGGTTCTTTTAGATGTTACACTATTTCACCTAGCTGTTGGTTGAGATGGGGGGTTCTAGTAACTTTTTCTTTTGACAAGCCTTGAACTTCCATCTTCCAATCCATACCTGCTATTACGTAGTATTACAGACATAAGCCACTGCTATCTGACACTTTTTGTTGTTGTTTTTGGTGGTACTGGAATTTGAACTCAAGGTCTTGTACTTGCTAGGCAGGCACACTCACAGTTGTGTCATACACCAACTTTTTTTCTCTTTGGTCATGTTTCAGCTAGGGTTTTACTTTGTGCCTAATATTGTTCTGGGACCCTGATTCTTCTATTTATGTCTCCAAGTGAAATCCCAGTTACAGACATATAGCTAGAGACATGTAACTGGGATTTCAAGCATGAGCTTCTACATCCATCTAAAATATTTGAAAAACGTTTAGAATGTATAACACATATTTACAATTAAATAATTTTAAAACTATTTCAAGAACAGGAAAAAGATTTGGATAGAAATTTCACTAAAGAAGATGTGGTAATGATGTACAATATCATTTGTCACTAGAAAGAGGTAAATTCAGACCACAATAAGATATTACTTCAAATACATTGGAATGATAACAATTATAAGAGACAATCATATATTGTGATAAGGAATAGGAAAACATTAATAATAATGCACTAATGTATTTATCATGGGAATACAAAATGGAAAATCACTTTGGAACTCTGGATACTTTTTTCAGAAAAAAAATTTTGTGTGTATTTCTGGTATGACTTAGCAAATCTACCTGTAGTTATCTACCCAAGAGAAATGAAGATCTTTGACCACACAAAGATTTGTATGTGAATGTTTATAACAGACTGAGCATAATTTCTCCAAAGATAAAAAGTAAAATGCCTATCATGTTGTGAATAGATTTAATATGTTGCATATTTGTATGATGAAATATATACAAAGAATGATATAAACTAAATGGTTGAATCTCAGAATATTCAGGGAAGTAGAAGTCAGATGCAAGGGACAGACAGCATATGAATTTTCTTTTTCTTGTTTGCTTTTGCCAGTACTGAGGCTTGAACTCAGGACCTCACATCCTCAATTGGCTTTTTTTGCTCAAGGTTTGTATTCTACCACTTGAGCTACACCTCCACTTCTATATATTGACTTTGTTTACGGGAGATATTCAGAGAAATATAAGGTTTCTCACCCATGTAATGCCTCCGTCCAGATGACTGAGTAGCATTATCTAAATAAAACCGTTTTTCTGAAATTTCCTCTATGGCCTAAGTACCTGGATATGCTTCTCTGAGTTAATGTCAGAGCAGGATTTTGACTTATTAATTAATATAAATAGTACAGCCTGGTAGCTCACAACTAATCCTAGCTACTCAGGAAGCTGAAAACTGAGCATCATTGTTCAAAACCAACCTGGGAAAGAAAATATATGACTCTCATGTAAAAACAAAATAAAACAATGACACATGGTAAAACCCAGAAGTGGTGTTGTGGCCCAAAAGATGGGGAAAAAAAAAGCTAAGGAATATCACTCAGACCCTGAGTTCAAGTCCCAGGACAGGCACCAAATTAACTGTCTGTCTGTCTATCATCTATCTACCAATCTATTAATCACTTTGTGGCATATATGTAAAGAACTTGCAATGCACAACTATTGCAAGATATAGATCTTTTGGGATTGACAAATTAATTCTTAATCTACCAAGGAAATTTTTCTAATTACTTAACATAATATGCAGGATTCATGCTTTTCTGAGATTTTACACTAACGTAGGAATCATTCAAGATATAAAACTGCAAGACTTAAATTAGATTGCCAATTTATCTATATTGATCCTGGGGTTGTCAAGTAAGATCCTTAAATATCTTTGTATGTCTGTTGTTCTTGCCTTTGTTTTGCAAGGCTAGAACTCAATTGCATCACCCTGGACTGTTAAGGGGAGGGGAAGTGTCAGGATGTTACAAGATTTACAATAGTTGTCAAGGAACAGATAGAGCATGATGCAGAGACCCACTAGTGACTGCACCTGAAATCAGGTTTTTGTTTTTTTAAAATGGGTGTCAATGTGCAACTCCAGAATTTTCCAGTGCATCAGCAATAGCCTTGACATGAATATGTTTCTCCCTTTTTAAGCTCTGTTCTGATGCAAGTAATCGATAATGTAGTTTTGGTGAAAAAAATCACTTTTGACAAAAGTTCCAAGATTGATTACCTAGATCAATACCATTTTTAAGAACAATTTATCAAGAGTATATTGAAACACAGACCATGATGCATTTACACTGTTAGTAATACAAACCTATCCCCCTCTCCTCCTCCCTACAAATTATCTACTATTTCCCAAACTGAGCAGTAGAATTCACAATTACATGTAATGTCACACAGATTCCAAGGGGTTAAAATTAGATAAAATTCTTCAAAGTTTTTCTTCTCCTAGTTCTCTTACACTGTCATGTCATTTGTAATTTGCAAAATTAACTCTCAAAGTTCTGCAATCTAAGGTTTTCTTGGTTTTGTGAAAACAAAGTACTACACCGTGAAAGATAAAGGAAGACAAAGAAATCTAGAATTGTCACTTTCTCCTCCTTACACTTTTCAGTCAATAGCTTCTCTGGGGATAGCTGCAACTGCCCTGGTAATTCAGGCAAAAGCACATTTTTTTTGTCTGAATGACTTTAGTAATGCTAATTGTGGATCCAGTTTCATGGAGGGTAAAATCTGTCCTTATATGGCAGTTTATACTTCTAAAATCTATAACAATGAGAAACAGTGACTAGCCATGACTGTTGAAATTGGTTAATATAGTTAATTTCCTTCATCTTTAAGAATTGAACTATTATCCACCTGTCCAGAATACAAGACAATCTGGAAATAGAGAAATAGAAATGTTTTTCCAAAATGCTTTTTAAAAAACAAACTTCTGCTTTCTTGATGAAAATGCAAGGAAAGGTGATTGCTGTCAATTGGCAGCTTTAAAGTTACTCCTAGTGGGGCTGGGAATATGACCTAGTGGTAAAGAGCTTGCCTCGTATACATGAAACCCTGGGTTCGATTCCCCAGCACCACACATAGAAAAAGCCACAAGTGGCACTGTGGCTCAAGTGGCAGAGTGCCAGCCTTCAGCAAAAAGAAGCCAGGGACAGTGCCCAGACCCTGAGTTCAAGCCTCAGGAGTGGCAAAAAACAAACAAACAAAAATAAAGTTACTCCTAACTTGCTGAGCAAGGAGATTCATATTTGTAATTCGTAGCCACTCAGTGGGTTGAGATAGAGAGGATTGTGGTACAAGATCAGACCAGACACAAAGTTCACAAGACACAATTTAAAACAAACTTCCCCTTGGAGCATGGCTGTAATTCCAGGTATATGGGAAGGGGAAATAGAGAATCATAGTCCAGATAAGCTCAGACATAAATGGAAGACCCTATGTGTAAAATGGTAACAGCAAGAAGGGATAAGCTTATGGCTCAAGTGGTACAAAAGGCGCTAAGTTCAAATCTCAGTATTGTAAAAAAAAAATTTCCAAACTCATGTGTGGATGTGTTCATTTTAAACTTCTATTAGTTGAAGAAGAAACAAAGTAAACCATGGCATTCAGATGTCATTTCCAAAGCTTTTTCTCTATGTTGAATCTCAACATGTCTATGTTTAAGAGTTTTCTTATATAAGTAGTTTGGAGGGTATCTGAGAGATGCTATGTAAAATGTAAACATTTATGTAATCTTGGTGACGAAAAGTTAGGATGATAGAAGGCCAAAAAAGATTGCAAGAAATGACTCCCTATTTGTGAAATATTCACTACAAGAGCTTATGAACTCTAACTCTTGTTTCCGTATCGTGGAGTTCATTTCACTTGTCATCATCTTATGTAATCATATGGGTGTAGCTATTGGAGTATTTTGGTCTTATACTGTGACTAGCCTAATCATATTCTAGCTATTCCCTATGAGGAACACCATAAGGTTTATGTTTCTTTGGGTCTGGGTCACTTCACTTAGTATGATCTTTTCCAAGTCCTTCCATTTCCTTATGAACGGGGCAGTGTCATTCCTTCTGATGGAGGCATAGCATCCCATTGTGTATATGTACCACATTTTCCTGATCCACTCATCTACTGAGGGGCATCTGGGTTGGTTCCATGTTTTAGCAAGGACAAGTTGTGATGCGATGAACATAGTTGTGTTGGTGGCTTTAGTGTGCTCTTGTTTGTAGTCTTTTGGGTAGATGCCCAAAAGTGGAGCTTCTGGATCATAGGGTGTGGAGCCCTTTCACCCTCGCGTGTTCCGCCCCGTCCCGCAGGTGGAACAGCTGGAGTGCGGCCCCACGTTCAAGCCTTGGATTGTGTGTAGACACGATGATGCCCGCCCCCCTCTTACACTTAATGAGGACACAGGACACATGGGCGTTCTTGGGGAAAGCTTCTTGGAATTCCACCGATTTAATCAGGGGAGGGGTTTATATGATAGTAATGGCGGCAGGAAGGGGAGGGATTTGGAGTGGCTAACTAGGCACGGTGATAGGCTGATTATGAGTTGTCCATCACAGTCACGTCACGGAACTCCCCCCAGAGGTGGAGATCACAGCCCAAAGGACCGCCCGATGGGTTCCGCCCGGCGCCATTTTGACATACATGTGCTCCAAGATGGGAGGCAGGGATAGTTAGAGCCACCCTTCTGGTTCCGGACCCGGGGGAAAAGGTAAGAGTGGATAACAGCCACGCAGCCCCAGGGCGGGACAAGGGGCTGCCTCTCAGGACCGCCCCCTCAATGCCAAGCTGATGCCCAACATCGGGAGAGCTCTATATTTAGCCTTCTTAGGAACCTCCACACAGAGGGGTTGAACAAGTTTATGGAAACAAGAGTTATATCACTGTTGTAATTATTTTCAACATGCCATGTGAAACCGTACCTTTTGTTTTATTTTTCTTTGTCTTTTTGCTGGATTGTTTTATTTAGTTTTGTTTCTCTTGTATTCCCTTCCTGTGGTTGTACCCCGCTACCACTGTATCTCATTTGAGTACCCTGGATACTGTTTATACTGGTATTAAAACAAAGGAAATATAAAAATCGAGAGACAAAGGACAAAAAGACAAACGATTCCAAAAGCAATACTTACAAAACCATTTGATGTAAACCAATTGCACAACTTTTGGGGGAGAGAGAAAGTGTAGGGGGAATGGGGGAAAATGAGGGAGGAGGTAACAAGTTGAACAAGAAATGTACTCACTGCCTTACATATGAATCTTTAACCCCTCTGTCATACACTTTCACAATAAAGAAAAAAGTTTAAAAAAGAGTTTATGAACTCTTGGAAAAAGTATCATGTGAATGTTTTGGGAAAGCTTTGTGAAATTGTGTTTTGGTAACTTATGGTACATTTTTTTGTTCTACTTAGTTTTTTTTATTTCTTTATTGTCAAAGTGCTGTACAGAGGGGTTACAGTTTCATATGCAAGGCAGTGAGTGTATTTCTTATCCAACTGGTTACCTCCTCCCTCATTTTCCTCCACCTTTCCGCCTCCCCATTTTCCTCTCCCCCATGAGTTGTGCAGTTGGTTTACATATAATTTTGTAAGTATTGCTGTTGCATTGGTTTGCCTTTTTATCCTTTGTCACTCGATTTTTATAATTCCTTTCCCTTCCCTATTTCCAATGCACTTATAAACAATATCCCTGGTACCAAAATTAGTTATAGTGACATCATGGGTAAAAACTACGGGAATGAAAGACAACAGAGAAAGTCATAATTTCAAATGGTATGTTGAAAATAACAGCAACAATGATAAACCACTTCTTCCCATAACTTGGAATTAATTCTTTTAGTATCATCTTATATGTTCATGTGGACATAGCTATTGAGCTATTGTGATCTTCTGCTAGGATTATCCTAGACGTGTACTAATTATTCCAATGAGGGAAACCACAGAGTCCATGTTTCTTTGGGTCTGTCTCACTTCACTTAGTATGATTTTTCCCGCAAGTCCTTCCATTTCCTTATGAGTGGGGCAATGCCATTCTTTCTGATAGAGGCACAGAGTGTCCATTGTGTACATGTAATTTATGGTAAATTTTAAGTCAGCATTATTTAATACTAACTTTCAGAATAATATTGTATTAGCTAGGAATATTCTACATGTCCCCCAATGGGAGGATATTTATAACAGAGTAGAAGATTTAGGCAAGTACACAGTAGGTTTACTAATAGAGACTGTACTGTCCATGGGATCCAAATCCACTCTACTTTGATTTTCCAGTATGTATTTTCATTGAAAAAGACAAGTGATTTGTCCAGTCCATTAATAATTCCTTCTCTAGGCTTTCTGACATTTATAGAGGAGAGCAAATGAGGTCCTACTATGGCTTATAACTGAATGCAATGGAGTTCAGCACAAGGGAAGGTGGGTCAAGGGTGAACTTGACATCATCATGCCTCGTGTCAGTCATCCATTCTTTTTGCAGTCCATCTTATCTATTCTTATACATTTACTGTTGACTCGTAATGCAACATCTATTATTTGAGAGTTCAGTGTTCCTCCTCAAGATATTTCTAAAGAGGAATTTATAAGCCCCTCAAAAGCATTTTTGAAAATACAGAAAATGCTACAAGCAAACTGCATTGTGCCTATTACCATTCTCATACCACTAACATTTTGAGATTCCAACTGTTTCAATATGTACATGTCTTTAGGCTTAATGGAACACACACACACACACACACACACACACACACACACGACTTTAATTCGATACAGTCTTATTATATATCAGAATTCTGTTTGCAATTTCTTTCCGTTCATTCTCATAGGAAAGCCATAGTCCATTCTCCCTAATTGCTATCCCATAATCCTGAGAAATATAATTTGCTTATTCTAGAAATGACTGGATTATAAATACTAAATAATAGTCATGATCAATAAACATTTTATATTAGGATATGCATAAGTGGCTGCATATTATGAAAAGATTAATTGCATGCCTTGGAAACTTGTATGATATGACCTTTGTTTTCTAAGCTGACTGCTTCAAAACCCCACTGGACACCATTAAGCTATTCAGCAGTCAGGCAGATTAGCCTAATAAAAAGCAATGAGTCCCTATAGATTTAAATGTGGAGGTTTTTTCTTACTTCATACAGACAAAAGAAAGATAAGCATTTCTTCATCCTTTGTCCTATACACCACAATCAAGTGTTCAGATAATAGGCCACATAAAAGGCAGCATTGCTTAAGGATTGTTTTCAAATTGCAACTAAGTGATGTTATTTCAGTTATAACCTCTCTCCAGAGATGGGGAAGACAAAGCCATAGGCCCTTATACTCATCATAATGAGAGAGGCAGTTGTGAAACAGCTGTATGGTAGCCTCCTTCATGATAGGGAAACAAATATGTGATTACTTTGCAGTGGCACTTCACCTTTTTGAGTGTCCTCACATAACTTTCTTTCCAAGCTCTGAGGGATTCCTAACAAGCTTTGTCCAGCCACTGGACCTTTAGAGTTAACACTTGTTCTCAGAGCCAGTGTGTCTGCTTGGAGCATTATTAGGATGCCAGCATAGATGCTCTACATTCCCAAGCAACTTCTCTGAATTACCTCATAGGTTTTAAAATTTTTTCTTCTCATTTCCAATTCAAAGTTGTTGTGTGCATTTGTGGCCTGGGCTTTATTTCCCTGAACTTTTGTTTGTGTTCTCTGGTATTGATCCTAATTCTTAAATTCCTAGATCCTGAAAAGGGTTCTGCATCAAAATCAACTCATCTAGTCAAACAAGTAAATAGTAGAAATAACTTAATATCTACAAAAGAGGGACCAAAGTTTACTCCTTAGGCTGCACACATATGAACACGCTGGATTTGATTTAATGGGGGCAAATTTCATACAGAAAAAGTAGTGTTTGACAAATTATTGTCTGTATTTAGATTTTAAAATACTCTAGTATTATGTGCATGTGCCTATTCACATGATAATTACCTAATTTTATTTTCTTTGCTTGTCATCACTACTTTTGAATTGTTACTTCCTGTTAGGAGTTTAGATTTGTATTTGCAATCTAAATATTTCCTTCCATAGTGACCTCACTTAGAACAAAAGGTGGCAGCATGTCAATACACACCCAATTTAAAAGTTTAAAAATACAAAAGAAAGAATATATATATATATATATATATATATATATATATAAAAAACACATTTTTTTAATTTATTGTTAAAGTGATCTACAGAGAGGTTATGGTTTCATAATTATGGTAGTGAGTTCATTTATTATCCAACTTGTTATGTGCTCCCTCATTTCTGCCTCCCCCCGCCTCCCCGGTCACCATCTGCCTCCGCCCATGAGTTGTACAGTTGGTTACACCATATAGTTTTGTAAGTATTTCTATTTCATTGGTTTGTCTCTTTATCCTTTGTCTTTACATTTTGGTATTTCCTTTTCCTTCCCTAGTTCCAATACACGTATATACAATATCCAGGGTACTAAAATCAGTTACAGTAATATCAAGGGTAAAACCACAGGAAATGATCATTGGGAATAATTAGTACACATCTAAGATACTCCTAGCAGAGATCATAATAACTCAATAGTTACGTCCAGATGAACACATAAGATAATGCTAATTGAAATGAACTACACGTTATGGAAATAAGTGCTTTATCATTGTTTTTATTTTCAACATACCATGTGAAAATACATATAACATTTAACAAGGGACATTTTGTAAAACCCCATAGATAAGTAGATGCACGAATAGATAGATAAATAAAATGTACATGCGTACATAGAGATATATTTGAGGATTTTTATTTCTATATTTTTTGTCATCTATCTGTTATAGAGGAATTCAGCTATGAGACATAGAGAAGCCACACTGTGAGAGGTTGAATCCAGAGTCTTGATTAGAAAGTCATTGGATGCAAGCTAGCAAACCCATGTCCCCAAAAAAACTTCCAGCCTCCAGTGCACTTAATACTCTCAGAAAACTGAGCCAGAAGAAAGAGCAGAAAAAAATCTCAATAGACTGTATCAACTTTAATGGAGACTTGAAGAGAGTTGCCATGGTGGCCTGAGGAGAATCAGGATACAGGAAGCATGACACAATGGCAACAAGGTGGTGGAGCCTAAATATGGTCATGGTTGGGATTCAGGGTCACAGATGGATCAAGAGTTCAGATCTCTGAGTTCATGTTACAGATCTGGCAGGTCTAGGAGTATATTGTCCAAGTTCCCTCCCATCTGTTTCTACTTCAGGAATCTATCACCTGGAGTGAGGGTGGGATGTGGATTTCACCTCTAAGATTTTTTGGAAAATCGCTGTCATACACCAAGATGCCAAGATTGCACCAGTTAGATCCATTATCCATATTTCACATCAATATGTGTGTGTATATACATATATATATATGTATTTCTATCATCTAAAAATTTACACTAAAATATAATGGCAAAGAATAATGACTATAAGATATCAGGAAGAATAGGGAGAATGGGTGGATAAAGGAGGCTGTATTTGATTAGCACACACTAAATACTTGCATTGTAATAGTACAGTGAACTTCATTAATATGTACAATTAGTATGCCAATCTAAAATTAGGTAACAAAAATAGTAATATTTCTACCTTTGGTACTGGCATATCTTACAGATCTCTACTAAGCTTGAAGGTGATAACCCCAAAATGAATATCATCTGAACTCACTGTGTTTAGAGAATATGTCAGCAATTGAAAGTCACTATAAGTGATTCTGAAGAAAATTGTTGGAACAAAATAGATTCCAAAGGTTCTAGATAAGGAGGTTTTTTTTTTTGTGGGGCCTAGTACTATGGCCTGAACTCTGGGCCTGTTTTGCTCTTGCTTTTTTTTTGTTTGTTTGTTTTCTTCAAAGCTGACCCAGACCTCTGGAGTTTTGGTGGTTGATTGCTGATAAGAGTCCCATGGACTCTGCTGCCCTGGCTGGTTTCCACCAAGATCCTCACATTTCAACCTTTTGAATTACTTAGCATGATCTGACTAAAGGAATGATACATTAGTTTCTAGCAAGCATTTTGAAGTTTACATCAGTAGATATATAATTCAAGTTGAAATTTTTAGAACACCAAAAAAGAAGGCAAGTCATAGGATGGCTGAAATGAGTGGGCTTTTTTCTTCAAAAGGTATATGTTAAAGAAAATTTTGAATCTCTAGCTTTACCTCAAATAGTAAAAGTCCTCAGAAAGACAAAAACAAAGTTGATCAATATAAAACACTAAGTGCTGAAAAGGGGCAGAGTGGGAAAGGGACAGACAAATGAGGAGAAGAAGGTGAGAAGCAGTCAATTCAATATCCCACAAAATTAAGAAGAGTGAATGAAGGTGTAGGCATGGGAGGAATTAGTGAGAATATTGATAGGGGTGACATTGATCAAGATATATTGTATCCATAAACTGCTTTGTTAAGTGGCAATTCTTTTGTACAACTACTTAAAGATAATAACAAAAAAAAATGAAGTGACCTTAATTGGAAGTGAAGGAAAAACATTAAATGAAATTTCCTAAACAAAATTTTATTAGATTTCAAACAATTTTGTCTAGTGCTTCATTAAAAAAGCACAGTTTGTACCATTAGCACATATTTCTAGTTCATAGTTTCTCAGGTGTTTTGTGAAGAGGGAACCAACATTAAATTTGGAAGTAAAAAACACAATATTTACGATGAATCATAGAGTGGAACTGGGATAAAATTTTGAAGATAAGTATTTTTAGTATCTTGTTTTGAAAGGAACATTATAATAAAAGAAAAATGTGTGGCTAATTACATTCTGTAGATTGAGCAGGAGGTTACACTTGCCTTTCCAGTTCTGTATCCCACATCCTTGTTTAACAGATTAGATTAAGAAAAAAACTAGGTCTTCTAGGAATGGCTTGCTCTGTATTCGTGTACAACATGTACACATACATGCCTATACCATCTGATCCCAGCCTCACTCTTGTGAGATGAAAAAAAAAAAAAACCGTCTAGAAAATAGCCTATGACCATACCACCCTGAATGTGCCCCATCTCATCTGATCTCGGAAGCTAAGCAGGGTTGGCCTGGTTAGTACTTGGATGGGAGAAAATATGATTGTTTCTTTAAGGTTCAAAAATTCACTTCCCTGGAAGTTTACATGGATTTGCTTAGTTTTAAAAACTTCTGCACAAAATACCATGTTTACAACATGAATTTACAATTTTATAAATGTTAGCATTTCCCTAGCCTCAGATCCTCAGCTCCTCCCACTAAAACCCAGATCCACCCATACCTAATGAGCCACTCCTGCTTACTACCTGCTTGCTACCTACCTTCTTCCCCTTTATCCCCAGAGAGAGAAGCTGCTACCTGGCTAAGGTGCAGACTCCATGTAGCTCCCTCTCCCATGGGAACTATGGCCCCACTAATAAACCTCCTTATGAACCTTCTCCTGTCTATGATTATCTTCGCATGGTCCCCTGGAATGGCCGGGACATATCCTTTCATTGGTGCCAAACCCAGGATAGGTTCCCCGGTGGATTTGCTCCCCCATTTCTGGGGGGTCCAAGCTGCCCCCAGGACCTATTCTGCTGTCCTAAGCCCACCCATAGGACCACTGAGTTAACTTCTCCTGACCGAGTGCTCTATTTCCATTCACCACCACGACGACAGATTTGAATCTCCAACCAGGGTGAGTGATCATTTAACTAGGAGCTCGGATCCGATTTTCTGATTTACCATAAGGTCACAGGGCCATGGCTTCAGAGCCACACAAAGAGAACAGAAAAAATCTTGGCGCCAAGTTCCGAGCCCCACTCCAGGCAACCGTAGCATCTGAGCTTGGTCCAGGACACAGCAACTTGGGGTGACAACCTCATTGCTGATTGTCTCCTACATTTCAGCTGACTAGAGTAATACCAAGGAGGCTTGGTATTTAAATCCTCAGCTCCACTAATCAGTTACCATGGGAGGGGCACAATCTAACATTCCTCAGGACTCTCAAGAATGGCAAAAAGCTTCTCAAGTTTGAGCCCAATCTTACAAATTTGGAATTCCATGTGGCCCCTTCATGGGACCTCTGATATTTTACAGGACTTACATAACTTCTATGAGTGCTTGGGCAGGTGGAATTTTCTCTCTCTTTCTGCCTCTCTCTAAACTCTGCCTGCCTGCCTGTGATATAGGATGGGCTGGTACTAGCTTCCAAAGGTACCAGTATTTGTTTAACATCTGCTTTGAAAGACACAAAGAAAGGTTTTCTGTTCTTGTTATTGATGTTTGTTAAGCTTGGAAATTTGGTTAAATTCTGCTTGTTCTTAGCTAAATCCTAAGTTTTCTCTAGCATTGACCTCATGGTGGACAATGGAATTGGTTTTCACAAGCACCATCTTGGTTCCATCAAGGTTCCAAAATCACTTGGAGGTGGAAGTCCACCCATCCCCCAGGTAATGGGGGTGCCAAATTCCTGGAGGCAGGGGAGGGATGTGTAGACTCAAGCTCCCTGTAACCCTCCCCCCGCCCAACTCTGTAACTGCTGCCTTGCAAATTCAAATGTGCCTTACAATTCAAATGCTAGAAGGTGAAGGTTTCTTGCAGTGAGCCTGCTAAGGCTCTGACCAGCTCTGCCACCATTATGCCTTGCAACATGTCTGTGTTCTGTTCGTGTCCTGTCTCCCATGTCCTGGCCCTTCTCTGGTCATAGCATCCCACTTCAGCTCCCCATTGGAGCTGAACTGGTTTCTCAAAATGTGGCTTCTCCATTTCCTCACCAGATAATCTGTGAACATTTTTGTTTGCTGGAAAAGTTTTTGTTTTCTAACTGACCACGTGATTTTAAAATATGGGCAAAATAATATCATTTTGCCACTGGAATTCCAGAAAATTTACATGGCCAACTAGAATAAAAATTATAAGCGCGCCCCAAAGCTTGTGCACAACTGTCTGTCTGTTTGTAAACCATGTAAAAACTGGCATCATGATTTCAAAATTACTTCCTTTTTTGACTACTATTTTAACTTACTTTAAGTCTTGTGTTAAACTGATCTTTGCAGCCTGTGGTTGGAGTCACAGTGAACAGCCTGGAGTCAATCCTGACTCCAATCACCAGACTCCAAGCCAAAAGAAAGAAAACCCAGGTTTTAAACCCAAACTGATCATGTTTGGGTGCAAGCAAATGTGTCTAAGAAAAACTCCAAAAGGTTCAAATATGCCGCACATGGTACAAGTACAATGATGTAAAACCAGTGTGTTGTTCTTTATGTCCATCTATGCTAAAAGTCAAGTGTACATCTGATCCTAACAATTCTTTGTTATAGACTAAGATTTTGCTTCTCCATTTTTCTCTCCTGTGCTCTCATAAACTCTTTAAGATCAAGGAACAAGAGTCATTTTGGAACAAGTGTGCAAATGTGGCTGCTAACCTCAATTTTCCTGACCCAGGATTGATATTTTGCTTTATAGGATGCAGGTCGATATGTGTGCTAGCTGCGTGGACTGTGGCGGCCCATGGCTACAGGAAGCTACCTCCACAGTCTGCTCCCAAACTGCCTGGTTTTGCTACTAGTGATTCCTTATTCTCTCTCTCTCTCTTGCATGGAAAAACTGCTCAGGGAATCTAGGAGTCACTGGTGGTCTTCCTGTGAAGATTTTGACAGGCCCAGAGTGCTTCTGCCCTGGCTCTGCTCCCCCCTCCCCTCAAGATTAGAGTTGGGTTTATATCAGGCCTATCATGACAGAGTTGCAACCAAGACTTACTCCAAGGTTAAAAGCATCAGAGTTGTGTTTGGTGGCCAAAGGGTCGCATTGGGCTAGCATTGGTGTCTTCCCCCTCCATGTCTCAGAAACTCTCGTGGCTGCAGCAGAGAACAGACTTGGTTGGCCTTTGGTCTGTGTGGATTTTTTGACTAGGAAGATGGTTAAAGGCCCAAGCCTTCTAAAATATTTTAAAGTTGTCACCCCACCAGTAGGGCACCAGCCTGCAAAAGCCAAAGTACTCAGAATAAGCAGTCAGGGAATACTGGGAGATTTCAAATATATTTAACCAGTCAGTGTAGAAATTTGCAAGCAACACAGCAGGAGGTGTGACAATGTATCCAGGGGACTCTGAGAGATGACACTACAGCCTTGTCCAGATCCAACCCATCTCTCCTGCCTGCCTCCATCATACATGACTAATGAAGCCTGCTGATTTTGGATGGAAGACACAGCCACTTCGGATCCACTGAAGTTGAGACTTTTACATTGTCCTGACCCTTTGCCTCTTGATTGTTAATCATTTGTGCTCTCTTCCACATGGCAGTAAGGTTAAATGATATGATTTGATTTGATGGCACATGGATCTCATTCAGTCTGCTGTTCTCTAAGTGTTACTGCAGAACTCTGGCAAGTATTTGTTGGTCAGTTCTCAACAAGTTACAGGTAAGCTCTACTCCTATTGTTCTCCTGTTGCTTTAATTGGAAATAAAAAGGGATTTTATGGCTAAGACTCCTTGGATTGCAGTCCAAAGCCAGCACAGGCAGAAAAAAAATATCCCTCTAAAACTGCATCTCCCAACTAACCAGCAAAGAGCCAGACTGGAAGCTTGTCTCAAGAGAACCAGCCAAATGCTGAAAGCAGCACCGTGGCTCAAGTGGTACAGCACTAGCCTCGAGCAGAAGTGCTCAGGGACAGTGCCCAGGCCTTGAGTTCAAACCCTGTGAATGCCATCTGGAACAAGCTATCCAAGCAATGAGCACCTAGACCTTCAGGAAGAGGTCAATCCTTACAACCAGGAACCATGGAGAGGAGTAAGAGGAGATGAAGTCTTCAAAATTAATCAGAGCTGGGAGATCAAGAGGAATAGTTGTTTACCCACCTAATGTCCATACCTGTACATTGCCATCTGCACAGAAACTTGAATTCTTGCCTTTGTTAATATATATGTGTGTGTGTGTGTGTGTCTGTGTGTGTGTGTGTGCTTCTGACTTGTTACTCCCAACCAGTCCACTATCCCTAAACACTTCCTTCCTGCCCCCAGTCCAGTTATTCCTCCTTCCTTGTAAATGGGCCACAATTGGGTTTATGTTCCAAAGGGAACTTTTCTGGCTTGTGCCTAAGGTGTGTTCGCCCATGTTGTTCATGTTAACTGGTCCTGTGAACTTGTCAGCCTTTTGCCTAACCTTTTTAAAAGTCTCTTTTAACAGGATAACATCCCTCACCCCGGACACCACCTGGGAACTGCAGTTCAAGGCCATCCTCTTACTACACTGCTCTGCCAAAGCGCAGATCTGGACGCTGAAGACCCCAGCCCCAGTGACTCCTTGATGTCCCCAAGCTGCAAGAGGTAGCCAGCAGATAGCATGACACCCATTGGCCCTGATAACAATTCTCATGGAAATGATGAGGACTTTATCCAAGTAAACTGTCAAACAAATACTTCTTGGACAGTACCAGGCCAAATGACATATCAGCGACCCCTGACTACTTCGCCCCTTTACAGCAGGAAGTAGCTCCAGAAGAAACAACCTCCACCCATACTCCTGTCCTGGTACCCCTCCTCTGTTATTAATAAACAACAAATGTGGGGATGTTAGCATTTCCCTAGCCTCAGGTCCTCAGCTCCTCCCACTAGCCCCCAGATCCACCCATACCTAATGAGCCACTCCTACTCACTACCGATCTACTTCCCCTTTACCTCCAGAGAGAGAAGCTGCCACCTGGACAAGGTGCAGACACCATGTAGCTCCCTCTCCCATGGGAACTATAGCCCCACTAATAAACCTCCTTATGAACCTTGTTGTTCTGTCTGATTATCTGCACATGGTCCCCTGGGATGGCTGGGACATATCCTTTCAACAAATACTTTTTCTTCTTTATTGTTTATAACTCTTAGTATCTATAACATGTGTTGATATATCTCTTAGTACCTGCAACATAAGAGATAATCAGTAACTGTTTAATGAATAAGTGAAAATAATTTATATTATAGTTAAACAATGCTAGTATAAGTTTGTGGTTTTGACACCAATTTGTTGAACAAAAGAAGTTTATCATCTAATGAATTAACATGTTTAATTTCAGTTCACTGCAGGGAAAATGGGATACTTTTAAATGGGATACAATTCCCTTCATACCCAAATTAGGACAGTTGAAGATAGTTATGAGAATATTCAGTTTTGTCTCTCTAAAACAGATATGTGTTTGCCATTATCTTAATTTTTCTTATGGTTTCAGAAAGATTGCACTCCAGAAAGTCTGTCTATATACTTTATTTTTGCTATTGTTAATGAGTAAAATATAGTCTACATATAATATGAATCATACATATATATAATATTGGGGGCTATTTGTATATGTAATTGCCATATTTCTCTGCTTGACATATCTGTCTAAACCCATGCAAAAATATTGTGAATCTGGTAATTTTGTTCATACCTTTAATTACCAAGAAAAATTTCTGAACATAAGCAGAAAAATAATAACTTAAATAGTATTTTTTTAGGATTACAATAATATAGTAAGTTCTCCATGCCAGTTATACATCTCGTATCCCATCTTGGGTCTCCAGGTAGCTTCAGTTTAAAGTTAAGAGTTCACTCACAGGCCAAGCTACATTAAACTGTCATCCTTTCAGGTTGTAACTTGTAAATTTGTCAAATGCACACTCCTTAGAGGTCAGCATTAAGCAAGTGAGACAGGTCAGAGAAGTTTTGATGACAAGTTGGTAAATATTTCAGGGGTAAAGCTTCTTCTATAAAGGTCCTGGGGATTGAAAAACTGGCATGAAAGAATTGCACATGAAGGACTCTGAAGTAACAACCATAAAAACGGGAGAGGTGTATATGAAAAAGTATGAGGGGAAAGATCAGTTTGCTCTCATTTTATAATTTAAGCTACAAGGTTAAAAACCAACTATATTTATAGCTAAATATTTGTCAGAAATTATGAGGAGAATTTTATAGGAAAAACAAAAAACCAAAAGTAAAAAAGAAAAAGCACTCAAACATAGCAAGCTTCTTTCTCTTTTCTTTTTCTTTCTCTCTTTCTTTTCTTTTTTCTTTCTTTCTTCCTTTCTTTTTCTTTCCCTTCCTTCCTTCCTTCCTTCCTTCCTTCCTTCCTTCCTTCCTTCCTTCCTTCCTTCCTTCTCTCTCTCTCTCTCTCTCTCTCTCTCTCTCTCTCTCTCTCTCTCTCTCTGTCTCTTTCTTTCTTTCTTTTTCTTGGGCTTGAACTCAGGACCTGAATACTGTCCTTTACTGCATTTCATCAAAGCTGGTGCTTTACCACTTGAGCCACAGCTCCACTTCTAGCTTTTGTCTTATTTATTGGAGATAAGAATATCACTTTCCTGTCGAGGATGGCTTCAAGCAATGACCTTCAGGGCTAAACCTCTTGAATAGGATTAAAGACATCAAATTAAAAGTAAAGAAAAGCTACTTTTATTTTCAAATAATACAGTCTTGCATATTTCTATATCCTAAGGAAAGCACTAAAGACCTAATGTAATGTATTAATTTTAAAATATTATAGAATTTAAGATCAGCAAACACTAATCCATTATTTATACATATATTGTCTATAAAAAATACCCAAATGAAATAGTGATATATATAGTGCATATATATATGAGTTGTGCAATTTAAATGGATGAAGTTTATTATGTATGATTATCTTAATAACATCACAAAGTATAAAATTTTGTGTTAGACTGAATTTCTTTCTTCTTACAAAAACTGCTATTAAATTCTGGAGTTTAAAAAATTATTGTTAATATGTTAGAGTTACATAAATCAGTTACTGTGTACATTTCTTTTTGAACAGTGTCACCCCACCCCTTGCTGTCTTCCACTTTCCCCCCCAACTCCACCCACAAGTTGTGTACTTCATTTTCAAAGTAGTGTCTAGTGAGTAGCACTTCTGTGTTTGTTTAAATTCTGGATTTTCACTGCCCACTAGTGTTATAATTTTCAAATTATATGAAGTAGAAATCATATACCAAGCCAGTTTAGTATTTTTGAGATTCAAAGGATTTATTCATAGGCAATATAATTTACTTGCTCAACTTTTGGTCATTGGGGCTGGGATAGGCTTTTTCCAAAAATGAAAGGAATTCATTGTACATTAGTTTTGCATTTATCTTGTTTTAAGAGTACTTGATCAGGGTTCATATACTGTAGGGTGTATGTATGTGAACCATATTGATTTATAGAAAGAGTTGGTGTCTATGCCAAGTTTTCTGGGAGATGGCTTATCCAAATAGACTATAGTCTGTTCCCCAATGAAGGTTTAGAAACTGTATAAAGGAATATGAACACATTGTCCCAGAATATTTTTCTGAGCATATCTGACTTCATGATTGAAGATAACTAGGTTTTCAATCTAATGAATGGTAATGTATACTTAATTTGGTTATTTTGTAGTGGTGATAAAGCTAATAAAACCAGCATTTTTGATATTTGTATTGGAATTTACATTTTATATAGAGCATATATAGGTATGAATGTGCTAAATAAATCACAGTTTATAACATCACTAATATTTTACCAATTTTTTCACTGCTATTTTATTCTGATTGCTCACATTCTCTTTTTAAAAGGAGTCCCAACCTTCTGTAGAAGCATTTTTTTAATTTTAAAAATTACTTTTGAGGCTCTCAGTAGATTGAAAGCATGCTGGGAGTTTGTTAGAGAAGAGTGCTCAAAATTCATTGTGAATACAGCAGTAGGCATGAAGTCTGCCTCAATGACCTACTGGTACTGTTAACACTTTGGATGAAACACTGTCAGGATCATCATGAAGAGTTATCATCTCAATTCTGGAGAGTCACCAACCCAGTGAACCATGAGCTACTGTATATGAAAATTATGTGCATTGGTCAAGAAGAAGGAATTCCATTCAAGATGGTGGAAGGAAGTTAAAAGTTGTAAATTTATGGTTTCCAAAAAATATCAATAAATGTACTGTAGAATTTAGAATTATGAATTTAAATATCCTGAGATACTCTGGAAATGTATTTTGACCTTGTTTATTATAATATATTACAAACTTGATAAACATTAACAAGATAGTTTTGTGAAATGAAGGCAAATATGTGAATATAAGGTGAATTCCCCAAATAAGTCCATTTCCTTTCTTCCTCTTTTCTCCTCCAAATCTTATTCCTACAAACTAATCTTTTTAGACATTTAAAGAATATTTTTAACCTGAGAGTGGTTGCTTAGGTAAAGCAAGGTACATCTTGCATAACTTAGGGCAGTGGGGATGGGAAGAAAATGGCATTTGAAATGAAAATGAGGCAGCTAAGAAAAGATTTATTGCTCAAAAAGCAGTATATTGCCTACTCTTCCTTCTCTTGGATGAGGCCATATTAGACTTTATTATAGTTTTACTGCACCATGTCTGACATTTTTGTACATTATTTATATTTATATTGTATATTTTCTTATGTCAGGCACAGTGCCTGACATTTTCTTACATTATTTATAAGGATTTTGTGATAAACAATGGGGCAGGAAGTCCTTCCTCAAGCTAGTCTCACTGCCTCGGTGGTACTTCCAAGTGGGTCCAGCTGCTGGAGCAGGGCGTCAGAGGGCCAGAGCACATATATAGGCTGCCTGCCAAAGGGGAGGAGGGAGAGGAGAGAGGAAAGCTGGAGGTGCCTTCCATAGGAGTGGAATAGAGCTGAGCTGTGAGGAAGTCTGAATGAAGCCGGAGGCCTGTGGGAAAATCGGAAGCTTGAGGCCTGTGAACCTGTGGGGAAACCTGAAACTTGAGGCCTGTGAAGAAGTCTGAAGCCCATGCCTGTGAAGAAGTATGAAGCCCAGGCCTGTGGAGAAGTCTGAGTTCTAAGGCCTGAGGAGAAGCCCAAGGCGTGTAGAGAGGCCTAGAAGCCTGAGATCTGAGGCCTGAGGAGAGGCAAGGCCTATAGGAAGGAGGTAGAGAAAGAAGCTCACTCGTTTGGGTTTTGGAGGTTGAAGCTGTGGGCGGTTTGGTGGTTGAGGCTGTTGGAGGTTTGGAGGTCAGGTCTGGTCTGGGTTCTGGCTTCTGGCTTCTGGGTAATTAGCTCAGGACAAGATAGTGACAGTCAAGTATTCGGAGGTGGAGGGCTGTCCTAGTTCTGGGTTTTGGGTTGTAAATAAAGCTTCTTTGTAAATGAAACCCCTTTCTACCTTGATCTGTGCCTCCATAGATTTTTCTTGGTCTCAGGTCATTACATTTTATGTTTATATATAAATGCATATGGTTCTTAGGGGTTTTGGAACTGGAAACTGAACTCAGAGTCTTGAACTTGCTAGGCAGACATTCTACCATTTCAGCTATGCCCTCAGACCTTTTGTTTTTGAAATAAGGTTCTTACTATTAGGGCAAGCCTCAAACATTTATCCCTCCTTCCCTTTCTTCCAAGTAGCTAGGATTATAGTTTTATGGCACCATGTCAGACATTTTCTTTCATTATTTGAACATGGAAGTCTCAGCTCCCATTTTGTGAAAATGGAGGACTTATGTAGAATGCCTATTGATGACTGAGTTGCATATTCATGAAAGTACTTTGTTATGTGTTACAGAGAGGAAATAAAATGAAATAAAAGAGATGGGAAGACAGAAGCTTGGGTTTGGCAGACAGAACACAAGAGGTAATAACCTAAATCAGTCTCACTGTCATTTTCATACAATAATCCTTAAAATTCTTTCAAACAATATGGTAACTGTAACTTTGCTGGTTGGCATGTCTCTCCTGGTTTATATCTGCCAAGAAGACGCTATGGTTGGAGTACACATCCTTCTTTATTGAGTCATGCCAGTGTTCTGCTTGCACCAGGCACTCCTGAACAATTTTGGAGTAAGCACCAGTACTCAGTGTTTCTCTGATGAAGTAACAGATATGAAAGCTCTCTCCTGGACATCAAGGGAAGTCATAAACACCTTGATGTTGACCCTCAACTGAGACCAGGTTGATCATGGGAGGTGAAGGGCATCTCTGAACCACAGCCCTCAGAAATTTGCCTCCCTGAGAGAATCCCATAGCATTGTAGCCTTGCTTCAATTTATGATCTTTAGTGAGAAATCTGACACACTGTTGATACTTGGGTATTGGCATTCAAGAAGAAACTGTTCTCCACATCCTCTGCCATGGTTTTCCCAATCTCTAAAGACAAGATGTAAATTCCATGTATTTTCTTCTTTTCTTTTCAACCATTTTTTAATGGCACCCATGCTTATGGGATTACAACAGCTGTATCCCATGCCAAGCCAGATTCACCAGTGGTACTGGTGCTTGCTCACTGAGATGTCCCAATGCATGGGAGCCACAGGATGATGGCAGGAACCATCAGCAAGCAGCCAAACAAGCAGGGCATTGGCATCTTGGCAGATTTGCTCATAGCATATGACCACAGACAATACATCAATAGATGTATTTTATTTATACATTTTGTCTATACAATTATATTAGGTTAGCAGTAAAATCTGTTTTAAAAAATCCTCAAATAGTAGAAATTTCAAATGTAAAGCATTTAAAGTTTCTTGGTGTTTTAACAAGAGTTTCAAATTTGCATTATTCTTGTTTTCTAGATCAACAGCTTAGAAAACACAGATGTCTCACTAACCTAAAGGCAAATTAATAATACTAATTCATACCTAAATCAAAGTATCTTTTTTGCTTTCACATTAAACCATATCTATCACTTAAAATCAATACCTGGCATAGAATAAAACAATCTATCAGCATCATTGGTAACCTCAGAATCATCAGGGAATTTATTACCAATGCCCCCTGAAACCACCTTGACTAAAATTTCCTGATTATTTTACATTCAACTTTAAAAAAAAGTCTTTTTGCAAAGATATAACAACATTTTAAATATATGCCATATCAAAACAATGAATATAAATTATGGCAAATGCTTCCATACCAGAAATTCTTTCAGTTATTAAACTGAGGATATATTTAAAGTTGAGCATAGTAAAATATAAAAAAAAATAATTTTTTTATTTCTTCATATATTAATTAATATTTGATAATGCAGTATTTTATTTTAAATGTTAAGAGATATAACCAGACATATACACAATGGAATTTTATACCTCTATCAGAAAGAATGGCATTGCCCCATTCATAAGGAAATGGAAGGACTTGGAAAAAATTATACTAAGTAAAGTGAGCCAGACCCAAAGAAACACGGACTCTGTGGTTACCCTCATAGGGAATAGTTAGCACAGGTTTAGTCTAGTCACAACAGAGGATCACAAGAGCCCAATAGCTATACCCTTATGATCACATACGATGATGCTAAGTGAAATGAACTCCATGTTATGGAAATGACTGTATTATCACTGTTGTAATTACTTGCAACAAGCCATGTGAAATGGTAGCTTTTTTGTTGTTGTTGTTGATGATCTTTGATGATCTTCTTGTATCCCCTTCCTGTGGTGGTCCCTGTGCTACCACTGTATCTCATCTGAGTACCTTGGAGACTGTATATACTGGTATTAGAACTAGGGAAGGGAAAGATAATATCAAAATAGAGAGATAAAGGATAAAAAGACAAATGACTCCAAAAGCAATACTTACAAAACCATTTGGTGTAAACCAACTGAACAACTCATGGGGGTAGAGGTAATGGGGAAGGGGGAGGGGGGAAATGAGGGAAGAGGTAACAAATTGTACAAGAAATGTACCCACTGCCTTACATATGTAACTGTAACCCCTCTGTACATCACTTTGACAATAAATAAGTAATTATTTTTTAAAAGTTAACCTACAAAAATAGATATAACCAGATGGTACTTATTTAGACAAGTTTTTCTTTGTCATTTCATTAATTAAAAGTGAACTTATTTTACTATTAAACAATAGTGCAACTTGGAAAAATAAACATCACAATGACCATAAGCCAGTAATTATTCTCAATGAAAAATGCAGCAGCAGCTTATATAAATTGTTATTAAAAGTTTCAAAGTACTTATACAATTTTCTTTTACAGATAATCCAAACCAAATTTCTTTCCACAACTACTTCTACAACATTGGGCCAAGCTCTGGGAGCACCAAAAAGAACTTCACCAGAGATACTCAGAAGGCTTACTATAGATTCTGGATTACACACAAAGCTCAGAAATTCAGTCCAGACTTTTACATCTCACTGGTGAAAATCAGCTACATCATCCAAAAAAATCCAACAGATTGGCCAACTACTTAAACAAATAACATCAAGTGGACATAATAACACTACTCACTGAGGTGGTTGTACAGATACAAAAAGTATTCCTATTTTGCCAGAAAACATTAAGAAGTAATATTCAAAACCTGTGAACTGTGTCAGTGACAAGTGAACATTTTCTATTCTGTATTGAAATGGGTCTTCCAAATTGAGACTGAGCTTAGAATTGAGAGAAGGCAATTGACCCTCATCAAATTCCACTGAGCTGTAGACACATTAAATGTAACTCCACACTGTGAGATAGACTTCAGATGCATCGCTAAACTACTCTTTTTAATATTAACTGTATTCTACCTAATCATTTCTCCTTACTTTTCTCTTTGCTCTATTGATTTCATTACCACTTAATTTACAGAGAGCTTACAAACTTAATTTTCTATTTATACTGTAATTGTTTTGTTGTTGAGGTATAGTTACATTGCCATTACATCACTTTTCTAGATACACAGGCTCCAAACTAATGGAAAAATAAGTGTCATATTTATTTTTAGACTTAAATTTTAAGTATAAAGATAACTTCCTTATCATTACCATCTCTAATATTTCATGTACTTTTTTCTTAAATAATTCTACTATCTTTCTAAAAAAATGTCTTTAGATAAGTGGTGTTGCCCTGATTGTAAAGAGCCATGTCTCCCTACTCTGGCTCTTGGATGTTGGTTACAACAGACTAATTCAAAATGACTATTCTGATGCAAATCAAGATCGATTGTTTAGAGCTAATTTTTGCCCTCAATGTCACCATACAATTAAAGGCCTTATTCAACCTCCTTTTCCAATAGAGTGGCCTCCCTCAAATTTTACCAGGTGAACACAGGAGAAAGTTTTCATCTCATTCACCAAGGCCCACCACTGGTGAGAAAAAGTATTTATCAATTCAAGCTATTTGCATTTAATACTGAACTTCATTTTATTTTGTCTAGGACCAGTAAAGCCTTAGACCAGAGGATTTGTGGTTATATTGAAATGGCATCTGAGAGACAAATAACTTTAATTATTTCCTCAATTATCTTATTGAATGATTCTATTCCTGATAGTTCTTTTGTAAAGAATACACACCTAACATTGTCAAGTGATTGTTTTCAGCCTCAAGAGTTTTACAATGAGAACCCACAGAACTTTTAAGATGCTCCCTTTTTCTGCTACCCAATAGTTGCAACTATGACTACTGCCTCTTACTCTATTCATAAATCTGAATAAATATTGAGGTTAAAGATATTATCTCCCAAACTAGATTTAAAAGGTACTATCACAGTGTTTTCTTAAATAATTATAACCCACTATGATATAAATTGCATCACAGTGTTCTCTTTTTTTTTTTTTTTTTTTTTTTTTTTGGCCAGTCCTGGACTGTCCCTGGCTTCTTTTTGCTCAAAGCTACTGCTCTGCCGCTTGAGCCACAGTGCCACTTCTGGCCATTTTCCATACATGTGGTGCTGGGGAATCAAACCCAGGGCTTCATGTATAAAAGGCAAGCACTCTTGCCACTAGGCCATATTCCCAGCCCATCAAAGTGTTTTCTAAAGTAATTATAACTCAGTGTGATATAAGTTTCAGAGCGCTATATACTTCTGTCATTCACTGTGAATTGTTTCCAAAATGTTTCAAGTATAATTTTCTTTTTGCTATTATAGGGCTTACTGTGTCACTTGTATATATCACCTTTAAAATTATCTATAAAATTCCTTTATAAAAATATCACCTGCAACAGCTTAATTTAATTCCTATATATTTCTTTAATTATTTCAGCCTTTTCCCTTAACACTAAAGGTAATACTATTGGGCTACAATTTAAATACACTTAAATCCTCAGCCAAATGCAGTGGCTTAAAACAAATATAGTAATTCTTTAAAGTTATCTAGTTGTGTAAGTTTACATTAACAGTTCTTTTTTCAAAGCACATAAGACGGCTGGCCCTGGTGGCTCACACCTGTAATCCTAGCCACTTAAGAGGCTTAGATCTGAGGACTGTGACTCAAAACCAGCCTGAGAAGGAAACTCAGGAAACTCTTATGGACAATAAACTACTCAGAAACAGCCAAAAGTTCTGTGGTTCAAGTGGTAGAGAGCTAGCCTTGAGGACAAAGTGGCTCAGAGACAGCACCCAAGCCCTGCATTGAAGGCCCAGGAATGGAAAAAAATAATAATAGTGATGATGATGGCGATGATGATGTTGATGATGATGATGATGATGATGATGATGTGATGATGATGATGATAGTACATAGGATGGCCAACACATCCACAAAATACCACAAATGGAGTAACTGTGGTAGAAATTACTGGGAAAATAGGAAGTGATTTAGAAGTATATATGAATTCTAAAATCAAGTGAGTAGAACATTTTCTGACCATTATAAACATTCAGAGGTTCTTCTCTCCTTTTAGGAGAAAAGGAAAAGGAGACTTTACCATTACCATCTCTATGCAATTGCTGCAATAACCTAACTGTATAGATGGTTGTTAGAAAGTATACTACAATTTTTATGTAATACTGTGGGAGAAGTTTTTTATAATCGTTGGAAGCATACACTTTCTGTAAGAACCCAATAACATGGAATAACACCTACAGTTGTTTGTATTCAAAAATTCACCTTATTACATTGTTTTGAAGTTTACTTTTTCTTTTCTACGAGTTATTCTTATCTGTATATAAAAAATTCACTTACACATAAATTGCCAGTAGAAAGGGACTAAAAATTTCTTTTTTTAATGAAGAGTATTTAGGGACATTAATATTTTATGTACTTTTATTATACTTTATACTTAATGTTAATGAAAACGGTATGGCAAAATCAAAATACTCTCTCAGTCTTTCATTTATTGATATAGTGAAAAATATTTGAGTTTTTCCTTTGTCTTAATTACCATTGTGAGCTCTATAGTGCTTTATAAAATGGTGCACAGTCCATGCCCTCCTGGCACTTAAAGTACAATGGCTGAAACAACATTCAGTATTTAAATAATGAAACAAATGAATACCAAGTTATAACTTGGATAAAGTCTACATGAGAGTTTCATAGAACTAGAAGAGCATTATATGGTGAATTTGATTAGCAATGGCACTAAGATGCCATCAGAAAACGACACAATATTTGAACATGTGAACAGGAAGGGAATAGCATTGTATGCAGAGGTCATGTGCATAGCTCAGTAAAGCAAAATAGGACGAAATTTTTATGAAAAGGTTTTTAGGGATGAGACAGTGTCGTTATGATTTGTGGATGGTGTAATAAAGGCTGTACAAGAAGGTAGGAGCCACAGCATTTGGGAGTATTAGACCTCATAGAGAAGTTCTTTCTTATTTCTAAGGGCAAAACGCAAACCCAGCATCAACCAGAGACAATCTCCTCAGTTCTATGATTAAGATAATTTTTTAATCGTTGTTTAGTTGTATAATGAAGCCTTACAGACAGGGGCAAACAGTAAATCCTCTTTTGCAACCCACTACTCATTGTTGAGTATGAGATTTTGGAACATGTAAGAAGGAATATGATTCCTACAACAGCTGACAATGTGGGGGGTTGTTAGTTAACTCAAACAGGCTGGTTCTGAATAAAGTTGATGTAAAAGCTAAAAAAAAGATAATTTCATAACAATATGACAGTAAGTTGTACAAAGGGGTTGCCATTCAAGAAATCAATTTATAAGTATAATGGTTGATAACCAATGTCACCCCTTTTATCAACCTCCCTCATCCATCCCTACCTATTCTGCCCTATCAATTTTCTAGTTTCCCAGGATATTAAGTATTACAATGAAACTGTCGCCCCTTTCTTTTTGCATTCATCTATCCCACTCCCCAGATCTCACTCCTCCATCTATCAAATTCCAGTTTGTTGGTACTCAATTTGATGGAATGTGAGTTAGATTTGTAAGGAAAAACAAATATCACACTTCAATTAATATATATGTACATGCTTGCTTATAACCTGTACGTGTTTACTTATATATTTAAAATTTAGTTTTAGCTTTCACATATGAAAGAAAGCATGTATCCTTAGTCTCTTTGGGCCTGACATATTTCACTTAACATGATTTTTCTAGTTCCATTCATTTCTTTGCAAATGAGGTAATATTTTTCCTAATGGATGAATAATATTACATTATATATTACACATATATTATACTATGTATTATAATATATAATATATGTAATTGTAATATTACATATATATACATATACATAAACTACATTTTCTTGATTCATTTGAATCCTGTTAGAAAAACTCCTAGGAAATTGCCTATGTTTATGAATTTGGAAAACAACAATAAGAACTTAAGAACTGATTCCAAAACACTAAAGATTAGGATTCTGTTGCAAGAGTTACAAATACATTACACCTTAAGGCAGATCCAATCTTCTTTACCTATTTACAGATGAGGAAACTAAAGTACAGATATCTTCAGTTACTTTTGCTCATTTAAACAACTATTAAGTGACAAAACTAAAATGTGGGCAACTCTATGTGAGTAGGTATATTTTGGTGTGAGTTTTGAGGAGGGTGTTGGGAATTATTTCATATTTCTGGTTGTCAGTTAACTGGCATTCTTGCATCTAGGACCTAAATTTCCTCAGCTACTTACCTTCCACATTTTACAGTGAAATTTATTAGGCATTTAAAGAAATATCTGCAATTAATTAAAGTAGATATTACATTTAAAAAAACAGTGGTTATGGTTAGGCATCGGTGGCTCATGTCTGTGATGCTAGGTATTGAAGAGGCTGAGATCTGAAGATCAAGGTTTGCCAACCTAGACAGAAAAATCTCTGAGATTCTTGTCTCTCACTAAATACCAAGACAATAACAACAAAACAGAATAGAATCGTAGCTCAGGTTATAGAGCATTAGCCTTGAGTACAAAAATCTGAGAGACAGCATGCAGGCCCTGAATTCAATCCCCAAGACCACAGAAAAGGGAAAAGAATACTCATTACACACCTTAAACCAATAGCTTAATAGCTATGTACATATGATCATAAAAGGTGATGCTGAGCGAAATGAACAAATGGTTTTCCATTGTTGTTGTTAGTTTTAATGTGCTATGTGAAATTATTTTTTTCTTTCATTTTTCTTTCCTATGATTTATCCCCTGTTGTCACTGTATTGGATTTTGGTATCCTGGGCATTGTATATATGCTTATCTGAATTAGGGAAGGGAAGAGGGATATCAAAATGGTGAGACAAAGGATAGAGGGAAAACAGTGCAACAGCAATACTCCCAATACAATATGTTGGAAATGGTCTGTACAACTCGGGAAGTGAGGGAAAATGGGAAGAAAATGAGGGAGGAAGAACAAGTTTAACAAGAAATGTTACGTCTGTAACTGTAACACCTCTGTACATCACCTGGACAATAAAATTTAAAAATCAAAGTAACAAAAAATTAAACAAATATTCCTCACCAACTGAGGATGCACAGAATATATGTATGAAAAAAGAGCACTCCTAAGACACCAAACTTGGTGAAGGTTTATGTTGAACTTCCGAACTTCTAGAAGTGTAACAACAATTTTTGTTGTTTAAGACTACATTTTATTTTATTTCAACATCCTGAATGGACTAAGGATATGGTAATGTACATATGGTCAGGTTCAAAATGTCTGCTCTGTTCTCTCTACTACATCATGATATTTTATTTTACCACTTATCAACTAGGAGCAGTAAGCATCCTGTCCCTCTAAGTTTTCATTCTTTAATTTATTTTCCTTTATTTTAGAATGCTGAAATAACCTTGCATTAAATTTATGGAAATTTGAAGTCAGAAATGCAGCTAGATTATTTCATAAACATGATATAACATAAGGTAAAACATTAGGCCATATGCCTCGACAAAATCCTGAAATATGTTGTTACATAATTCATCACAAAGAGAGATGTTAGAAAATTGTATTGGGGATGTGAGTACTTTCTATATTTTCCATTGCTGTTTCCACTGTTTAGCTCCTATAAAACTACAATCATTTCTTAGATAAATTAAATACAATATTCAGTTCCATAACCAATAACATGCCAGGAAAATAGCACAAGAATAAAATTTAATCCATTTGCTTTGATTACAGAACAATTTGGAATATCATATGGAATAGGAATCAGTTAAGGAACCTAAAATATACCTCACAGCATAAACTTCTCCTTTGTATTTTATAATAGAAAACTGGAACTGTAGAACATTTTTGACTATATTGATCAAATATTGTTAATATTCCCTTTTTCTAATGATAAAATACAGTGACTGAGAATTCAGACATATTAACAAAAATATTAATGGTTACTATGTATCCAGAAATGCAAATACCTTTCTAAAACATATACATTTGTATATAGATGTTATATAGAAATGCATGAAAAATTGAAGAACAATTTGATATGCTATACATACAGTTTTGCAGTTTCTTTATTTTAAGTTTTTATTATCAAATTGAATTACAGAGAGGTTACAGTTTCATATATTAGGCATTGGATACATTTCTTGTACTGTTTGTTACCTCGTCACTCATTCCCCCTCCCCCTCCCCCTTTCCCTTCCCTGCCCTTCCATGAGTTGTTCAGATCATTTACACCAAAGAGTTTTGCAAGTATTGTTTTTGTAGTTGTTTGTCTTTTTTTTACCCTGTGTCTCTCGAGTTTGGTATTCCCTTTCAATTTCCTAGTTCTAATAACAGTATACACGGTTTCCAATATACTCAGATAAAATACAGAGATAGTGCAGGTACAACCACAGGAAGGGGATACAAGAAGATCATCAATAATAGAAGCTACAGTTACGCATGGCACGTTGAAAGTAGTTACAACTGTGATATAACAATCGTTTCCATAACGTGGAGTTCATTTCACTTAGCATCATCTTATGTGTTCATAAGGGTATAGCTATTGGGCTCTTTAGTAATCCTTTCAGGAACTATGCAGGAGATTAGATTTCCATAACAGGGTTAAATCAGTGGATACATCTACTTAGAAGGCTATGAAGTTTGTGCAACGACCAGAATACTATTTTAGTGTGTAAATAGAAGACCACCTCCTAGATGATCTCAAGAACAAATCATCCTGTTGTCTGCAACACAAATCATAAAAACATATCAGTATCGTGCAAAACCAGTGGAATGGTAACTGGACTATTTGCCTTCTAATTCTTATTCTTCTACTAGCTAATATAGGACAGTGCATAGTGCATAGATTTTTCTGTCACTTTTATTTCTTAATTTGAAAAAAAAGAGGAAGAAGATAGGTACGTTAAATAGATACCCTATTTCTAGAAATAAACCAACATTATTAAAACGCACACACACACACACACACACATACTCACAATGTATTTCTTGATTGCAAATCCATGGAACTATATCTAAAGCCACTATGTACAACATAGAACTAACATATACTGAAAGTAAATCCACATTTACTAATACTCTAATACACATTATTATTTTAACTTCTGTAAAACTGGGATGGATTTTCTCACACAGTGTTGTTCTTTTTTTCTTATTTATTGTCAAAGTGATGTGCAGAGATGTTACAGTTTCATATGTTAGGCCTTGGGTACATTTCTTGTACTGTTTGTTACCTCCTCCCTCATTCCCCCTCCCCCCTCCCCCTTTCCCTCTCCCCCCCATGAGTTGTTCAGTTGGTTTACACCAAATGGTTTTGCAAGTATTGCTTTTGGAGTCATTTGTCTTTTTATCCTTTGTCACTCTCTTTTGATATTCCCTTTCACTTCCTTAATGTCAGCAATGATTGCCATCACACACACACAAGGAGATATAAACCTAATATTTAATAACAAAGTTTTAGTGGAGGATCTGGTTGGTCTCCAAGCTGATCTGAAAAGAACTTTAGAAAACAGTAAAAGATGACTTAGGTTTCATATCTGTTTAAGGGTTGAGGTGTGGTTAGAATAAGGGTTCTTGCCAATGATTGGAATTTCCTGAATTTAAATTTGCTGGTAGCACTAAAAAGAAGAGATCATCCAAAACATCCTAGTAGGTTGCCAAGATAGAATGAAGAAGAGGAAAGATGTGATGAAACTTGAATTCTGCTGGCATTAAATAGTAAAAATATTATCTAACTGCAAATTGCAGAAATGGAGGGCCTTTCCCAATGTTATGTAATATGACAGTCTTAAGCATACCAGGCAGAGGTGACCAAAAGGGAACCCTACTACACTGTTGGTGGGGGTGTAAACTTGTTCAGCCACTCTGTAAACCAGTGTGGAGTTCCCTCAAAAGACTAAACATAGAGCTTTTCTCTTATAACCCAGCAAATCCCACTCCTGGGCATTTACCCAAATGACCACAAACAACATCATACCTCATGGTTGGGAAGTGAAAGAGAGTCAGAGAAGAAATTACTGTGATCCCATATTTCTCTGTAAGGACATATCTCTCATTATTTGTAAACATTCCACTAGACCCTACTTCTTAAAGTTTTAACCTCTTCCCAGTAATGCTTCCTGGGACATAAAGCTTTAATACATGAGTCTTTGGGTGAAATTCCTGAAACAACTCTACATCCTCTCATTTCCAAATGGCATTTCTTACTTTCTTTTTTTAATTTTCAAAATGATATGCAGAGGGGTTACAGTTTCATATGTTAGGCCTTGGGTACATTTCTTGTACTGTTTGTTACCTCTTCCATCATTCCTCGCTCCCCCCTCCCCCTTCCCTCTCCCCCGATGAGGTGTTCAGTTTGTTTAAACCAATGATTTTGCAAGTATTGTTTTTGGAGCCCTTTGTCTCTCAATTTTGATATTCCCTTTCACTTTCCTAGTTCCAATACCAGTATATACAGTATCCAGTGTACTCAGATGAGACACAATGAGTGGGGGGACAACCACAGGAAGGGATACAAGAGGATCATCAACAGAAGATCATCAAAAGAAGCTAGAGTTTCACATGGCATGTTGAAAGTAATACAAACAGTAATATAACAGCCGTTTCCATAACATGGATTTCACTTCACTTAGCATCATTTTATGCTTTCATAAGGGCATAGCTATTAGTCTCTTGTAATCCTCTGATGTGACTAGCCTAAACCTTTGCTAATTATTCCCTATGAGTGAAACCATAGAATCCATGTTTCTTTAGGTCTGGTTCACGTCACTTAGTATAATTTTTTCCAAGTCCTCTCATTTCCTTATGAATGGGGCAATGTCATTCTTTCTGATAGAGGCATAAAATTCCATTGTGTATATGTACCACATTTTCCTGATCCATTCGTCTACTGAGGGGGCATCTGGGTTCCATATTTTAGCTATGACAAATTGTGCTGCGATGAACATTGTTGTGCTGGTGGCTTTTGTTTGTTCTTGTTTGTGGTCTTTTGGGTAGATGCCCAAAAATGGTGCTGCTGGGTCATAGGGGCGTTCTATGTTTAGCCTTCTGAGGAATCTCCATATTACTTTCCAGAGTGGTTGAACAAGTTCACATTCCAACCAACAATGATGTAGGGCTCCCTTTTGGCCACATCCCCTCCAACATTAGTTACTGTTATTTTCTTGATAAAGGACATTCTTACTGGGGTGAGGTGGAATCTCAATGTTGTTTTGAATTGCATTTCTTTTATGGCCAGTGATGTAGAGCACTTTTTCATATATCTCTTGCCCATTCTCATTTCCTCATTTGAGAAGTCTCTTTTTAAGTCTTTAGCCCACTTGTTAGTTCTTTGCGGTTTTGTTTTGGAGGAATTTAATTTTTTTTATTCCTGCATATATTTTAGATATGAGGCCTCTGTCGCTTGTATGGCCTGTAAAGATCTTTTCCCAATCTGTGGACTTTCTGTTTATCTTGCAAGCTATGTCCTTTTCCCTGCAGAAGCTCTGCAGTTTGATGCAGTCCCATTTGTCCAACCTTTCTTTGATTTGTAGCCTTTCTGGGTCTTTGTTCAGGAAGTTCCGTCCTGCGCCAAGGAGCCCAAGTGTTTCTCCTACTCCTTCCTTTAGTGTTTTCAGGGTGTCTATTTTGATTTCGAGGTCTTTAATCCATTTGGAATTGATTTTGGTGCAAGGTGATATATAAGGATCTAGTTTTAGTTTGTTGCATGTGTTGAGCCAGTTTTGCCAGCACCATTTGTTAAAGAGGCTATCTTTCTTCCAAGCTATTGTTTTAGCTCCTTTATCAAAGATTAAGTAGGCGTAGTTCTGTGGGTTGATTTCTGGGTCTTCAATTCTGTTCCATTGGTCTTCAGGCCTGTTCCTGTGCCAATACAAAGCTGTTTTTATTACTATAGCTTTGTAATACAGTTTGAAATTTGGTATTGTATTTCCTCCTGCCCTGTTCTTTCTGCTTAGGATTGTTTTTGCTGTTTGTGGCCTTTTATTTTTCCATATGAATTTGTGGATTGCTTCCTCTATTTCATTAAAAAATGGTGTTGGGATGTTAATGGGAATTGCATTGACCAAATGGCATTTTGATAGCAACTAAAGTACAGTATGACTGTACTTTTTGATTTTTTCATGTTATTGCATTTATTTGATCCTCACTAAAGTACACATTTTAACTACACCTCAGTATTATTATGATACTGAAGGAATTTCCTATATTTAAGAGGAATTATTTGTCTGATTGTGAAATTTAAGCAGATGTAATTATTGATGCTTTCAGATGTTCTAGTCAATAAATGCTTTTTAGAGTACAAATGTTATGTGTTATGTCAATCCTTACAGTATTTTATTTTTCCTGAACATTAATTTTATGCTAAATTAGCATGAGATTAAACTATGGCTATTTCTGTGGTAATACATTAGAATAAAATAAATTCAAGATCAAATTTTCTCATTCCTAAAACCTTGAATATCAAGGATAGAAAATAATAATGCTGGGACATTTGCACCTGTCATTCTGGCTACTCAGGGGTGGCTAAGATCTCAGGATTGTGCTTCAAAATCAGGCCAGGTGGGAATGTTTGTGAGAATTTTATCTCTAATTAACCAAAAAAAGTCAGAAAGTGGAGGTGTGCCTTAAGTGCCACAGTCCTAGCCTTGAGAGAAAAAGCTAAGGAAAGGCTCCCAGGACCTGAGTTCGAGTACCTCTGCCCAGGACTGGACACAAACAAAACAAAAAAGGAAAGTATACTAAGAGCTGATTGAGTATGCTGGGGATATGGCCTAGTGGCAAGAGAGCTTGCCTCGTATACATGAGGCCCTGGGTTCGATTCCCCAGCACCACATATACAGAAAACGGCCAGAAGTGGTGCTGTGCCTCAAGTGGCAGAGTGCTAGCCTTGAGCAAAAGGAAGCCAGGGACAGTGCTCAGGCTCTGAGTCCAAGGCCCAGGACTGGCCAAAAAGAAAAGATCAGATTGAGTAAAAATAGCAAGGCATTCCCGATTTTCTCAATCTAAAAAGTTATTAATTATTAGATGCTCTCTGTGTTTCCACCAATAAAAAAAAATTCTTGCCGATTAACTTTGGCATACCACAAGTTTAGGGGCACCCTGACATCAGAAATGATGAAATATGAAATATGAAAAATAAATGAAAGGTAGTATGTCTAGAAATATCTGATCATTTTGTTATTTATTAACATTCATGTAAAAAGGCTCTGTATCTCAATGATGTCTAAGACTTTACAATTAGAGTATTGAATGATTCTTACTTAAACCATTATCTTCTGTAAATTTGTAAAATAAGTGTAGAAATTTTTCAAATAAAAATTTCAATTTAAACAGCAAAAAGAAATTCCAATATGGCTTAATTTTCTATGGTGAACATCTTAGGTTCCCCTCAATATCTATTCCCTTTTATCCAGTGTTTGCTCTTCATATGGTTTTGGGAGCAATCCTTGAATGTATTTCAACTCATTCACTAGGAAATTATCTATCCTGTGTTCTCTGTATGAAATCATAGTATGTATTATTATGTCCCTTCTACCTTATAAATACAAGAAGGTGAAAGAACAATTACCATGTAAATTAAACTGAGATCTAAAGGGAAGATAGTATGGAGGAAAACAAGAGGAAAAGTGAAATCATTTTTTTCTCTCTAGAATCCTCAGATTAAAATCCCAAACTCTAATACTCATCGATGTAACCTGGAGGAATCTGGGGAATAGCTCCTCCCTTCTAAAAGTTTACATTCCTTATAAAACAAGTAAGGTAAAAATGACTTATTTCCTGGTTCAGGACTAATAGACTCTAAGGTGGAACTAAATGATAAACTTTTGTAAAGCTTAATTTGAGAACGAACATGATAATAGATATTCAAATTCAAAGAAGATAAAACTGTCTATAGATAAATACTAATTCCACTTAGCCCTTTAAAAGCTCTAGCCAAGAAGCATTTTTTTTCAGGTATTATTGTTTCAAAATTGTACTTGGCAGGAAAACGTGACACTATTTCACATCACGTTTTGTAGCCTATAATTACTTTCTCATCTCCATATTGGTCGATTATATTATAACATTAATGTCATTTTATATGTGACATTTACAGATCTAGCATATGGCATAAGAAACAAGTTAAGACCAGCAGGGATGAGGGAATATTGAGGAAAAAAAGGAGAAACAAAGGAACATGAAAGAAAGGAAATTAGCAAAAGCTTCCCCTTGCAGGAATATGAGGATGATTCTCCACTGATCAATTACTGATGCTCAATAATTCCTAGAAGTTGTCTCTTTGAGGAAGTAAACAATAATACTGCAATAAAAAATAAATGTCCCTTCCTATTTTTTAATCTTTTAGAGTTTGCCAGAAGAGTAGCTTCTGCTTGTGCTGTCCCTAAAGCAAGACAAGATCTCTTGTTTTGTTAAACAGAACTAATTTGGGAGTGTTTGTTCTCTCAAGTTCAATTGCTGTTGTGTTTTCTTTTTTGTAATAAAATATTCCAACGTTAAAAGCAGTGTGGCCACAGAAGAAGCATTAGGGAAAGCTGAGCAGCTGAAAGTAAATTAAAAACAAACAAATTATGAGCACCACATGATGCTAATGCTTCTGTACTCTGTGCCATGCCTGTGGGTCAGGACCAATTTCTTTCCCCCTATTCACATTGGGAAATGTGTCTCCTGCGATGCTAGCTAGAAATACCATTCCCCTGTACTCACTCACTTTTTTTTTTTTTAAGAAAACATCTTTTCTCTACTGAAATGCCTTTGTTGATGTATTTGTTCTCTTTTCTTACCAGAGGTCCACTGGATCAACATGCTACTCTATTATTTACTTGATAAAATAGAAAAGGAATGTGTGTGTGTGTATGTGTGTGTGTATGTATGAGCATGTGCATGTGTGTCGCTTGCTGGTGAGCATTCATTAAAAAAACTAGCTAGTATTATAGTCTCTGAAAACTGCCATTCTGCTTTCTCTGCCCATAAATTTGAATCTTGGAGATGTTTATACAGTTGAAATGATAAAGTGTTTGTATTTTTGTGCTTGGCACATTTCAGTTAGCCTAATGTTATCAGGTTTGCTGATGATGTACCATGTAGAGGAATCTGTCTTTTTTAAAATTGATGAATATTCTATTGTTCCTATGTATCATTGTTTATACAGTCATCTGTTGAATGACTGCCTCCACCTTTCACTTGTGAATAATGGCTGTACCAATATAATTGTATCCCTGCTTTCAAATCCTTTAGGTATACGTGTAGAAGTAGGTTGCTAGATTACAGCAAATGTGAAGATTTCTTTTTGAGGAGCCAGTATACGTTCATCACTATTTGAACTATTTTACATATTGACCGGCAATGTACAAGAGTTTCAACTTTTCTACATCTTCACTGTAAAACTTTAAGAGAAACTGAAGCACAAATTGATTACTTCAGTTGATCAAAGTAACATTTAAGGACAAAACATAATGAATTCAAGCAGATTTAAATTTGTTTCCTTGAATCTTTCTGATATCAATTTTTTAACAAAAAATCTACAAATTATATTGTGTCTTGCATCAGTTGTTTGTACCAGTAAATTGGGCCAGTTGTTTAGCAAAAATTGAGATTGATGCATACAAGTTAGCAAACTGTCTTATAAGAAGGATTAGGTATATGTAAGTAAGGAATAATGGATTGAAGTTTCTCACAGTGTTTTTTTCATGGTTCAATATCAAAAGAATAAATCTCAAGTGACAAAATGTCAGACACTAATACAGGATTATATATTATTCAGAGTGCCAGTAGAAAACAGTTGATCTTAAATAATTTCAAATTATTTTAATAAAGCGACTATTTTAAAATGAGTCAATATTTACTTGGCACCAGTGACTCATGCTGGTAATCATAGTTACTATGGTGGCTGAGATCCGAGGGTCATAGTTCAAAGCCTGCCTGGGCAGGAAATTCCATGAGATTTTTATCTTCAATGAACTACCATGAAGCCAGAAATGGATGTGTGGATCAAGTGATAGGGTGCTAGCCTTGAGCCAACAAAAAACTCAGGGACAGTGCCCAGGCCCTGAATTTATGCCACAGGACCAAGTACATAAAAAATGAGTAAACATGTAGTGAACATATTGTAGCATTCTGGTATTAGTAACATGGAGTTGGGAATGAAACAATAGATTACTTCCTTAGATATGAAAGAACAAGAGGAAGGAATGGTTAATGGATATCAGGAACACCTGTAACTATGGGGTGAGCCGACAGGAGGCATGGATTTTAGTTAATACTTTCAGGCAACCCATGAAAATTTCAAGAAGACATACAAGAGAGCAAATACATCACCCACCTCTAACTTGTGGAAAGGTATTATAGCTCTAAACCAGATGGCAAAGTGGGCCCTGATCATATATATGAACAACACAGGTCAATATCTGGACCTTAGGGTAGGTAGAAGATTGCAAGATATTCAGTAGAGATGACAATGGAGATACTTTTTAAAATCCCATTTATAGCTATTAAGTCATATCTCTCTACTTATGTAAGGTCAGCTCTGTATCTCACAGTGAACTTGTAAGTCAGGCTCACTTGGGCTAAAAAGGACATAGAAATAAAAAAGGATGGTATAACTTCAGCTTTAACTTTATAGTGTCACAATAAATACTCCTCTAAAGTTCCAATCCACTCTGTTATATTTATTTGAATTCATGGAAGATAAGGAAGCCTTGAGCTTTTCAGAAGAAAGATGAATTTGAAATTCAAAGAACATATCTAGTATCATTAAAATGAGGTCTCTGGCCTCCAGTCTATTTTCCGACCTAAGGAGCATGGGCTGTAGATAGAACTAGTGCTCTGCCTGGCTTCCATGTCATTTCGTGTGTCATAATACATAGCATCCTTTCTATACTGTTACATATAGCACAAAGTAATTTTTAGCTTGTAACTCTTTGTCACACACCAAAGCTGTCTGCATACCTGGCGAACACAGTATAACCATTTGGCATAAATTAAATTGGCTGATATTTCTTTCTGCTCTACTAGGTTACTCTGTGTTATAAAGGCCAACTTCAACACCCGAAAAATGAGAAAAGGTATCAAGTAATAATGAAAATTGTACATGTTACATCTCTAATGTCAAAATGAACATTTCCTCCAGAATTTCAACATTCTCATGTTTGAAATGTTCCATCTGGATTAGTTCTCAATTTCTGTAACACTTTAAATTACTGAAATTAATAATGCCAATAATTATATAATCCAAAAGATATGAATAATGGCTGTCAAGCATAACATTTTCAAAAGGCTGGCTAAGAAAAGACTAGAATATCAGACAAAGTATATAAAACTACTATAATTAAAGCTCAGAGAAAATTAAATATGGTTTTAGAAATTATTTCAAATGACAATGTTTAAGGAAAATATTACAAAATAACCCCTTTCCAATCATTCAATCCTATTAATTAATTGCATCTAATTTTACTTTGGTGAGTGTCTGACATTTCATTTGTATTTAAAACAGAGTCTTGTGGAACTAATGCTGCAGAAACAGAAGATACTGTTTTCTTTATGAACTGTCCATAGAAAAACTCATGCATTTTTCTGCCTCTTAAGAATTTTATAGCAATGAATAGAACAGAAAAATACAATAATATAATGTTTGCAATAATGACTTACAAAGTAGTCACTACCCAAATTATGTCATTTACTATTTCCGTGACTTTGGTATGTTGTCAAAATTTGTACAATTAGAATGACAAAACCTATTGCCTTAAAAGGTAATGTAGAATAGAAGAGTTGGTGTTTGTAAAATGTTTAACATAGTATCTGGGACATTCCAAGTGTTCAGAAAGTATTAGGTAGCTATTATATTTTAATAACTTACTTAATTCACTACTAGAACTAGTTTATTAGTAGGAACAATAATGTTACAACATGGTCTATTATACATAACTAGTCTCAGAGGCAGTCAGTTTCTGTTTAGAGTAGTACCAAATTTTAAGAAGCCTTATCAAAATACTTGACCTTTTTGAGTAATTCTACTGGAATAACACTAAAATTTAATATTAATAGGGTGACATGTTAAGATGCTATTTGATACTGTTCCTTGCACACAATAAGTACCTTGGAATAGTGAGAATGCAATATTGGCAATAGAGGGAGGCTAAGACAGAGGGCCTACTTCAGGTTTTCTTTTTCCCCAAGAATTCAAATTTTATGTACCAGAAAATGGCTGATTACTTCTACATTTGGAGGCTAATTACAATTCCAGTTTAGTTTCAGCATAGAAGATATGTACCAGAAAATGGCTGATTACTTCTACATTTGGAGGCTAATTACAATTCCAGTTTAGTTTCAGCGTAGAAGATATTAGAAATGGCTATGTATTTCTTGAAGCTGGGAACATCAACTATTTATTTTAAGTGACTATATCCCTCAAATTCTCAATCCTCTTTATTATTTTATTATTTCTTTATTATTATGTAATTATATATAAGCCTAATCTCGGTTCCACAAGTATTTATTGACCACTTTAAAACTAAGACACCGTCCTAGCCCTCAATATAAGAGACAAAATTAAGCGGATGATGTTAATAAACTATGGAAAATACAAGGGTTAGTTTATGAACTGTATGTTACAAAACCATATTTTGGTTCCTAGATGTTCCCCCAAAGACCCATATGTTAAATGTTGATCCCCTGAGTGGTGCTATTGCTAAGCAGTGAAAGCTTGAAAAGGTGGAGCATTTGGGGAGATCTTTAAGTTATTCTTAGCGAGTGCTCTCCCAGGGACTGTGGAATTCTAGTTTCTTCTCTCTTGTTTTCTGATCATAAAGTGAGTAGATTTTGCTCTGCCCTGTTCTCCAGACAAGCTATGAGGCTTTACCCCAGGTACACAGCAACCGAGGCATATAATCGTGAAAGAGGACATCCAAAACTACAAACCTCAATAAATTCTATCTCCTTTCTTCTTATGAGATGTTTCTATGTTTTATAATGTATTTACCGGTGACAACACACAGCTCCACCTCATCAACCTTCTACCAATTCCGATGGTATAAGGTTACGTTACAAATTCTTTCTATCCTGAGAAAATCCTTTTTACACTGTGTGTTTACCTTCCTGTTGATTCAATTTTTAAAGATCATTTTTGGGGCTGCCACTGTGAGCCACAGACATACTTCTGTTTTTCTTGATGGTTAATTGGCGATGAGTCTTAACAGATTTTCTTGCCCAGGCTGGCATTGAATCATGATCCTCAGCTCTCAGCCTCCTTAGTGGCTAGAATTACAGGTGTGAGCCACCAGCACTAGGCTGTTGATGCAATTTTTAAAGAAAATTGTTTATCCCCCAAAAAGAAGAAATTTAAAATTATACTAATCACTTCCAATGTATTTATAGGAAGTCGATTAATAAAACCATATAAGTGCAAGACAGGACCATGTTGAAGAAAAAGAAGCAAAAAGAAAAACACATCTACCACACCTAGGGTTATATGAAAACTTCCTTAATAGGTACAAGGTAACAGTGAGGGAGAAACTAATACAAGGTTATTCTCTTTCATTACCTCTATTCAGCCTTTTATTACAAGTTCTAGCTAGGGTAATAACAGAATAAAACACTTTGGAATTATATAAATTAGAAAAGAAGAAATAAAATTGCTTTTATTGACACACAGCATGATTTAGATGTAGAAGAGTCCAAATAATCTGCAAAAATACCCATGGAAACAATGAAAAAAGTTTATCAGAATTGTCAAAGACCAATATTACAAAAGATTAATATTACAAAATTCAACTATTTTCTGATTTATTCAAAGTGAAAAATGTGAATTTGAAATAATGAAAGAAAAATAAAAGCCATTTGCAAAGGAACTGACAAAAATACTTACATATAGATCTAACATATATATGTTATAATCTGCTTGCTAAAGTTAGAAAACACTGATACAAAAATAATATAAATAAATGGTAAAACATGTTGACAGAATGGAAATTTTGGACATTTTTTTCCTATGTTGTGTAGAAAGCATCAGAAGTAAAAGAAAAAAAATAGTCTGATTCTAAAGGGCTCCCAGTGCAGTGTGGAAAAGAAATAATGCCAATTACTATGGAGAGTGGAGAGACATAAGCTGAAATTATCAGCAGGAGTTGACATGGAAGCTCACATATGGGAAGCTTCTGTCAGCTTTGGGAGACCTAGGGAAACTTCCTGGGAGAGGCTGTATTTCTGAAGACCTAAGAAGACAGAATCTAGCCTGGATTCAAAGAGGAAAGGGAATAGTCCAGAATTGGAAGTACACAAAGGAAATCCTTTGGAGCCAGTTGAACAGAGGAAAGAAGTTGCCTAGAGAGAAGAGAGAAGGGAGAGGACAGAATGGTAGAAAAACAGAGGGACAGGAAGAAAAAGGTAGGAAGGCAAAAGCGAGGATGTTGCTAGAGTCCAAAGCTACTTCATTGGTTCTCTGGTTCTCCTTCTCCTCCAACAGCTTGGAGACTGGTAATGGGTTTCCCCTGGGGTTTTGGCACACCGGGTAATCTTTCCCATGCATTTATAGTTCCATTTTCCTCACAATCAAAGAAAATTCTGTTTTTCTTGTCTCCCCCTCCCCCCTCCCACCCTGGGGCTTGTAGTTGGGGCCTGGACACTGTCCCTGAGCCTCTTTGTACTCATGGCACATATTCTACTGCCTGAGCCACAGCAACACTTCCGGCTTTTTCTGAATAGCTTATTGGAGATAAGAGTCTCATGGACTTTCCTTGGAATCGAGATCCTCAGATCTCAACCTCCTGAGTTGCTAGGATTATAGGCATAGCGACCTGCATCTGGCTTAAATATATGCTTCTTTAGGTAAAATGGGAAATGATTAAATAAAGCCAATTAACATTAGTGATGGAAATATAAATTGTACGACTACTTTATAGCTTATTAGTTACATATGAAGTAAGCAAAAACAGATTTATCAAGGATTTCATCAATCACAGCTCTAGGCGTTTACCAAAATGAGCTAAAAAACATCCTCATACAAAAACTTGCATAGCTTATTCTGTATAACATCTTGATTCGTGATCACTATTCAGGATCAACCAAAACTTGAAAGCAAACAAGATAAGATTCAATAAAAGCAATCTGTGTTACATCCATATAAGAGCATGCTTTTAGTGACTGGAAAAAAAAAGAGCCTAGCCTGGCACTAGTGGCTCTCGCCTATAATCGTAACCATTTGGAATGTTGAGATCTGAAGAGCGTGATTTGAAGCCAACCCGGGCAGAAAAGTCACCATGAGACTCTTATCTCCCATAAGCTACTGAGAAAAAGCTTGAAGTGGGACTGTGGCTCAAGCGGTAGAGCACTAGCCTTGAGTTGAAGCAGCTCAGGGATTGTGCCCAGGCCCAGAATTCAAGCCCCAGAACCGGAAAAAAAAACAAAAAAAAGAGACAATTGTTAATCAATGTACCTGAATCTAAAAAGTAAATACAAGTTAAATTAAATCTAAATAAGAAAATGCAACACAAAAAATGATTTAATTTATATGACATTAAAATATAGGAATAAAAAACAATCGTGTAAAAGAGAAAAAAATGTGACCTTAATTCTTTCCCAAACCAAAGATGAAATTTTTCTTTCCAATTAGCTTTGTATTTTCTTCTGAGCATTTTATATGCTAGACTGATAAATAGAAGTCTCTATTTTTTTCTGATAAAGTTTCATAAACAAAATATAAATATTTTGAGTATTGAAGCTGCTTGAAATTAGGAAGTTTGAGTGTTTGGTCATGGTATAAACTTTTTTTGATACTGTTAATTCATTTTCTGTTATTTGGGTGATGGGCTTTTTTTTTTTCTATATTCCTAAGGTATATTTCTTTCTCTGTAAACTTTTTTTTTCTAATGGTATATCTTCACATTATTTTGGTATTGGGATAGTGATTGCATAAAATGTTTTAGGAAACAATCATCTTCTTCTATATTTGCTAGACTTAGGCAGAAAAGTCATCTAGGTTTGTATTTTTTAGGAAGTTTAAAAAATATAAATTACGGATTTCGGCGGAAGACGGCGGAGGAGCGGCTGAGCCCTGCAGAGCTCCCTCTGATATCGTAGTTTCATCACCTCATAGAAACTCTTTCTCCGAGAAAGACAGCCAAAGTAAGTTCTAACAGTACAGGGATTCTGAACAGGAAGGAAAAATCGACTTTGCTGGTCTGAAAACACAGTTTTGACCTCCGGGCGGCGTCCCTCCGCAGCGCCAGCGCTGGCTCTGGCACAGTGCCAGGCACAGCCCCCCGCACTCCGCACAGCTAAAGCGAGAAATACTCCAGACGGCAGCCGAGCACGGAGGACCTGACATCGCAGAGACAGCGTGAGTACCCCGCCAAAAAAAAATTTATTCTCGCTTGTGCCTACAGTCCAGCTTCTGGAAGGCATCCCTGTCCCCACCTCCAGAGCAAAGCGCCATCTTTGCCACTGGCATAGGGTCAGACCAGACTGGAACTGAAGCGGGCCTGGGGAAAGCGAGGTCAAAAAAGCCATCTTTGAAAAGGGCAGGAGGGGCGGAATCAGTGAGAACCAGCTCCGCCCAGAAGAACGTCCCCTGCCCTGGTGGGAGGCGAGTCCGGGGATTATCCAGAGATGCCCCGCCCTGCCCGCCGGAACTTCTAAACTTAAAGCAAAAGCTGCGAGCAGCTACCGGGGGCACGGAAACAACAGAAGGAGGAACAAACAGTTCCGGGGACAGCTAAACGGTCCTGTCACAGAGGAAACTAATTCCCAGCCCAAAACGGAGCTGCATTCCATAGCTACCTATGCCAAAGAGGCCGCCTCCCTCAGGCAAGCAACTCTTAGTGGAGCAAAACAGGCCAGAGGCACCACGCTCTGCTGAGTTCACAGTCTAGTCAAGTCCAGGCATCAATGGCAGCGGCCCCACAGCAGACAGAGGAGCCACAGTTCCTGTGACTGCCTACGTCCCCATTGACAGAGGACGCCCAAGGCCTGCCTGCAAGCTGTGCGAACCTCAGAGACCCACGATTGCACCAACAGGGGAGAAGGTCAGAATAGATCCACCCCTTGCCAACTGAAATCAAGTCAAACCAGCCAATCAGGAAAATAGACTGCAGTCCACTGCAGGGAAACCTGAGACTGGTTTCTTTTTCTTTTCAAACATTTTTTTTTTAACTTTTCTTTTAAATTTTCCTTTTAATTTTTTCACACCTGAAACATCATTGGCTGTTTTTTTTTTTGTTTTGTTTTCCATTTTTACTGGTTTGTTTTATCAAGTTTTTTTTTGTGTTTGTTTATTTGCTTGGGTGTCCCTTTTCTGTTATTTTCCTTTTTATTTACTTATGCTTCCTTGAAATAATTTTTCTCTGTTTTGTGTATCTGTCTTCCAGTATTTTTACTTCATTTCTCTCGTTGCGTCCTCTTCCTTTAAAAATTACTTTCCTATAAATAACACCTACACCCTTTTCTGCTAACTGTCCAGTGTCTGTCATTTTATCAATGTGCTTTCTACTGATTCTACTCTTCTCCACATTTCCACGTCACTGAAACTAAACCAAAATCACCACCACCCCCCCAATACACTTTACTCTATTCTCTTTACTACCTCCAACTTACCCTCCTGACTTACTGCCTGGACCTCCAGGCTCCATTGACTCCTGGTTATTGGATAGAGGATATCCCAGCTTAATCCGAGTGAATCAAAGGGGTTCATAGAGAAAGCCAGTCCTAAAAGAACTTAATATAAAAACAAGAATTGTGTATAAGGTTGTAACAGTAAATAAGTAACTACTGAATACAGGGCCCAGGATCAGATGTTATATTGAAATTGTATTCTTTAGGAACACCAAATCTAACTTTATAGACAGGTATACAAGTTATCTGTATATAATTGTGAAATTGTAAGATTTACACAACAGTGCTTGGTAAGGGCTGCTTTGGGTCTTAAACAGTGCTCACAGGTGCTGGTAGACTGGCATTCCCAATCCAAATGCGCAGAAGAAACACAAGAAAGATGGCAAATAATGAAGTCTTATCCCCCACCCAAAACAAGCAGGAAGCAGAGCAGTCAATCAAAAACATAGAAGAAAACCCCCAAAATGCTCTACAAAGTTTACTGATAAACATGATAAATGAAAAGTTTGAATCTCTTCAGTCAATTATGTTAGAGCGTGAGGAGGCAAAGCAAAAATTAATGGAGAATTTCATGGCATCCACAAATAGAAAGATAAGTGAGCTTCAAGAGTCAAATGAAAAGATAGCTACCCAACTTAAAGATTTGAGAGACAACACTCAAAACCAAAGCAATGAAGTTAATGAAGTAAAGAAGTCCATACAGGACCTAAGAAATGACATGGAAATCATCAGGAAAGACCAGTCAGAAGGAAAAGAGATTCGAAATCAAGTAGCTAGCCTACAGTCCCGACTAAGTGAAGCAGAGGATCGAATCTCAGGAGCTGAAGATTCCTTAGATTCTATGGAGAAAGATCAAAAATCAATACAAATCCAGTCCAAGCAACAAAAGAGATCGCTACAGGAGATTCAAGACACAATCAGGAAGCCCAATTTAAGGAAAATAGGTATTGAGGAAAACTTGGAGAAAGAGGTTAATGGGATAGGCAACCTATTTAACAGAATATTAGCTGAGAACTTCCCAAACATCCAGAAGGAAAGGCCTATACAGATACAAGAAGCATTTAGAACCCCAAATCGACCAGACCAGAATAGGACTTCCCACCGACACATTGTGATCAAAACAGCTTCAGCAGAGTGCAAGGAAAAAATACTCAAAGCTGTTAGGGCAAAGAAAACAATCACATATAAAGGAAAAGCAATCAGAATTACCCCAGACTTCTCAGCAGAGACCATGAAAGCAAGGAGAGCCTGGAATGAAGTATACCAAACTCTAAATAAAAACAACTACCAACCAAGAATTCTGTACCCCGCCAAACTCTCCTTCATAGCCGAAGGTCAAATAAAAGTCTTCCACAATAAGGAAAAACTGAAACAATATATCTCCACCAAACCAGCTTTACACAAAATCCTTAAAGATGTACTATACAGGGAAAATAATCAAGATCCCAACACAGACAGAGAAATGAACCCTAATTAGTAAACACTAGATCAAGAAATGGGAAGACACAGCTTTAAACAAGACAGTGATAATGAAAGGAACAAACGATCACTTCTCAATCCTAACTGTCAACATTAATGGACTTAATTCTCCAATCAAACGACATAGGCTCATAACTTGGATGAAAAATCAAGATCCATATTTCTGCTGCCTCCAAGAGACACATCTATCCAGCAAAAGTAAACATCTTCTAAAAGTGAAAGGCTGGAAACAAATCTATCAAGCAAATGGCCCCCATAAGCAGGCTGGAGTTGCAATCCTAGTATCAGACAAAATTGACTTCAAATTAAAAAAGGTAAGAAGAGACAAAGAAGGTTACTACATACTAGTAAAAGGATCTCTCCAACAGGAAGAAATAACCATCCTAAATATCTACACACCAAATGCAGGAGCACCCAACTTCATCAAACAAACACTACTGGCTCTAAAAACATTAATAGACCCAAACACAATGAGTGGGGGACTTTAACACTCCATTATCACCTCTGGACAGATCAACACGCCAAAAACTGAACAAAGAAACCACAGAACTAAACAATTGCATAGACCAACTAGACTTAATCGACATCTACAGAATATTCCACCCAGCAAGGACAGAATACACATTCTTTTCGGCAGCACACGGAACATTCTCCAAAATAGATCACATCTTAGGGCACAAAGAAAATCTGTACAAATTCAGAAGTATCAAAATCATTCCCTGCCTTCTTTCAGACCACAATGGAATAAAATTAGAGCTCAACTAATTCAGCCACCACAGAAAATCCCACAATTCATGGAGACTAAAGAACACACTGCTGAACCATCAGTGGATCATTGAAGAAATTAAAACAGAAATTCAAATGTTTATGGACTTCAACCAAGTTGAGGGCACAAAGTACCAGCTCCTTTGGGACACAGCAAAGGCAGTACTCAGACGAAAAATTTATATCTCTGAGTACATACATCAACAAACTGGAGAAACAGCAACTCAGTAATTTATGGAAGCACCTTAATTTTCTGGAGAGAGAACAGCAAGCCAAACCCCAAGTCAATAGACGGAAGCAAATAATTAAAATCAAATCAGAATTAAATCAATTACAGACGAAAAAAAACCATCGAAAGAATCAACAAAACAAAGAGTTGGTTCTTTGAAAAAAATCAACAAGATAGACAGACCCCTGGCAAACCTGACCAAAGAACGAAGGCAGCACACTCAAATAAACAAGATAAGAGATGAAACAGGTAGCATCACACAGAAATAACCGAAATTCAGAAAATAATAAGGGACTATTTTGCAAACCTTTATGCCAACAAATTCGAGAACTTGGAAGAAATGGATGATTTCCTAGAAAAAATTGATACCCCCAAACTCAACTATGAAGACTTAAACCTTCTAAACAGACCCATATCCAGTATTGAAATAGAAACAGCAATAAATGATCTCCCATCCAAGAAAAGCCCAGGTCCAGATGGATTCACCGCAGAATTCTACAAGGCCTTCAAAACAGAACTCACTCCAATATTTCTCAAACTCTTCAATGAAATTGAAAGAGAACGTTCACTGCCAGACTCATTTTATGAAGCCAGTATAATCCTCATCCCAAAACCAGGCAGAGACTCATCACGGAAAGAGGACTACAGACCAATCTCCCTGATGAACATAGATGCAAAAATTCTCAACAAAATTCTGGCCAATCGACTTCAACAGGTCATCAAAAAAATCATACACCACGATCAAACTGGATTCATCCCAGGGATGCAAAGCTGGTTTAATATACACAAGTCAATTAATGTAATCCACCACATCAACCGGAGCAAGGTAAAGAACCACATGGTTTTATCGCTGGATGCGGAAAAAGCGTTCGATAAAATCCAGCACCCATTTATGCTAAAAGCCCTGGAAAAACTGGGATTCTAGGGAACATTCCTGAATATAATCAAGGCAGTTTATGACAAACCAACAGCAAGCATAACTCTAAATGGTGAAAAACTAAAGCCATTCCCTTTAAAATCAGGAACAAGGCAGGGATGTCCACTCTCTCCCCTGCTCTTCAACATAGTACTAGAATTCCTAGCCAGAGCAATTAGGCAAGAAGAAAATATAAAGGGGATCCAAACAGGAAAAGATGAAGTTAAACTTTCTCTCTTCGCAGATGACGTGATCCTATATCTAAAGAATCCCATAGACTCTACCCCCAAGCTACTAGAGCTGATCCAAAACTTTGGCAAAGTTGCAGGATATAAAATAAACCTTCAAAAATCAACGGCCTTTCTCTATGCTAACAACCCGAAGACCGAGGCTGAAATCAGGAAAGCAACTCCTTTTGCAATAGCCCCCAAAAACATAAAATACCTAGGAATAACCTTAACCAAAGAAGTGAAAGAACTCTTTGAAGAGAACTTTAAAAGCTTGAAAAATGAAATTAAGTCAGAACTAAGAAAATGGAAAAACCTCCCATGCTCCTGGATTGGGAGGATTAATGTAATCAAAATGGCAATATTGCCAAAGGCTATCTACAAATTCAATGCAATACCCATTAATATCCCAACACCATTCTTTAATGAAATAGAGGAAGCAATCCGGAAATTCATATGGAACAATAAAAGACCTAGAATAGCAAAAACACTCCTAAGCAGAAAGAACAGTGCTGGAGGAATTACAATACCCAACTTCAAGCTGTATTATAAAGCTATAGTAATAATAACAGCTTGGTATTGGCACCGGAACAGGCCTGAAGACCAATGGAACAGAATTGAAGACCCAGAATTAAACCCACAGAACTATGCCTACTTAATCTTTGATAAAGGAGCTAAAACAATAGTATGGAGGAAAGATAGCCTCTTTAACAAATGGTGCTGACAAAACTGGCTCAACACATGCAACAAACTAAAACTAGATCCTTATATATCACCCTGCACCAAAATCAATTCCAAATGGATTAAAGACCTCGAAATCAAAACAGGCACCCTGAAGACACTAAAGGAAGGAGTAGGAGAAACACTTGGGCTCCTTGGCACAGGACAGAACTTCCTTAACAAAGACCCTGAAAGGCTACAAATCAAAGAAAGGTTGGACAAATGGGACTGCATCAAACTCCAGAGCTTCTGCACGGCAAAGGACATAGCTCTCAAGATAAACAGAAAGCCCACAGACTGGGAGAAGGTCTTTACCGGACATTCAACAGACAAAGGCCTCATCTCTAAAATATATGCAGAACTAAAAAAATTACCTTCTTCCAAAACAAAACTGCAAAGAACCAATAGCCCCCTCATCAAGTGGGCTAAAGACTTACAAAGAAACTTCTCTGATGAGGAAATGAGAATGGCCAATAGACATATGAAAAAATGCTCTACATCACTGGCCATAAAGGAAATGCAAATCAAAACAACATTGAGATTCCATCTCACCCCAGCAAGAATGTCATATATCAAGAAAACTAATAATAACAATTGTTGGAGGGGATGTGGCCAAAAGGGAACCCTACTTCATTGTTGGTGGGAATGTAAACTGGTTCAGCCACTCTGGCAAGCAGTATGGAGATTCCTCAGAAGGCTCAATATAGAACTCCCCTATGACCCAGCAGCCCCACTGTTGGGTATCTATCCAAAAGCCCACAAACAAAATCACAGTAATGCCACCAGCACAACAATGTTCATCGCAGCACAATTTGTCATAGCGAGAAGCTGGAACCAACCCAGATGCCCCTCCATAGATGAATGGATCAGGAAAATGTGGTACATTTACACAATGGAATTTTATGCCTCTATCAGAAAGAATGACATTGTTCCATTTGTAAGGAAATGGAAGGACTTGGAAAAAGTTATACTAAGTGAAGTGTGCCAGACCCAAAGTAACATGGACTCTATGGCCTCCCTTATTGGGAATAATTAGTACAGGTTTAGGCAAGCCATAGCAGAGCATCACAAGGCCCAATAGCTATACCCTTAGAAACACATAAGATGATGCTAATTGAAATGAACTCCATGTTATGGAAACAAGTGATATATCACAGTTGTAACCACTTTCAACGTCCTATGTGTATGTGTAGTTTCTACTATAGATAATGTTCTTGTATCACCTTCCTATGTTTGTACCTACACTATCTCTGTAATCTTATCTGAGTATATTGGAAACCATGTTTACTGGTATTGGAAGTAGGAAATTCAAAGAGAATACCAAATTCGAGAGACACAGGGTAAAAAAAGAGAAATAACTACAAAAGCAATACTTGCAAAACTGTTTGGTGTAAGTGAACTGAACACCAGGGAGGAGGAGGGAAAGGGGGGGAGGGAGGGGGGCATGAGGGACAAGGCAACAAACAGTACAAGAAATATATCCAATGCCCAACGTATGATACTGTAACCTCTCTGTATGTCAGTTTGATAATAAAAATTTGAGAAAAAAATATATATAAATTACTAAATCCACCTCTGCTTATACATCAGATTCTCCAGTTATTCTTTTTATGCCTGATTCTCCTTTCAGTGGTTTGCCCTTTTTTCTTTCTCTTTGTTTTGGTCCTTGTCCTGGGGCTTGAACTTGGGTCCTGGGTGCTGTCCCTGAGCGCTTCTTCTCAAGGCTAGCACATTGAGCCTCAGCCCAATTCCAGTTTCCTGGTGGGTAATTGGAGATGAGAGTCTCATGAACTTTCCTGCCCAAGCTGATTTCGATCCTCAGATCTCAGCCTCCTAAGTAGCTAGGATTACAAGCATGAGTCACCAGTGCCTGGCAGTAGTTGGCCTTTTTAGACATTGTCTTATTACATCTATTCACTAATTTGTAGGCTTATAGATTCATGGTATAAATTTCTAATGCATTTGATTTCTGATAGTCATGACTTTCCTTCTTTCATTTTCTGAGATTATTAGTTTAATATTCCTGTCATTTTTGGTCAGTGTAGCCAAAATTTCTTCTTTTTAAAAAATTAAGTTATATTTATATAGCAGACATTCAACCATTGTAGAATGACCCATTCACTAGTGTTTAGTGCATTCACAATGTTCTGCAACCACATCTATGTAGTTTCAAAACCTTTTTATCACTGCCAAATAGTCCCATACTCATTACTTACCCCCAACTCCTCTTTCTATCCACAAAGAAAGCACCATGCTGCAAATTGTTATGTATTTACTTAACCTGGGTATTTTATATAGGTAAATAGTGATATGCATGTGACAATGTATATTCTGTTGTCATTGAGTAGACTGATCTTTGGATGTGAGTTAAATCCAGTTGGTTTGGCACCATGTATTTTTTTTTTTTCATTTCTTTATTGTTTTTTTTTTCTTATTTATTGTCAAAGTGATATACAGAGAGGTTACAGTTTCATACGTTAGGCCTTTGGTACAAGTGAAGTATAGAGGGGTTACAGTTTCATACATAAGGCATTGGGTACATTTCTTATCCAACTTGTTGCCTCCTCCCCCACTTTGCCCCACCTCCTCCTCCCCCATTTCCCTCACCCCTGCTAAGAGTTGTACAGTTGGATTTCACCGTATAGTTTTGTAGGTATTGCTGTTGCATGTATTTGTCTTTTTATCTGTTGTATCTCGATTTTGGTATTCCCTTTCCCTTCCATAGTTCCAGTACACATATATACAACACCCAGGATACTAAAATCAGTTACAATGATATCGGGGTAAAACCAAAGGACAAAGACAAAAGGGCATAATTTCACATGATATGTTGAACATAACAACAACAACGATATACCAATTGTTTGCATACATTGGAGTTCATTTTGCTTAGCATCATCTTATGTGTTCATAAAGACATAGCTATTGAGTTATTGTGATCTTCTGCTAGGACTATCCTAGACATGTACTAATTATTCCCAATGAGGGAAACCATAGAGTCTATGTTTCTTTGGATCTGGCTCATTTCAGTTAGTATGATTTTTTTTCCAAGTCCTTTCATTTCCTTACAACTGGGGCAATTTCGTTCTTCCCGATAGAGGCATATATATGTGCCACATTTTCTTGATCCACTCATCTACTGAGGGGCATCTGGATTGGGTCCATATTTTAACAACGACAAATTGTGCTGTGATGAACATAGGTATCCTGGTGGCTTTAGTGTGGTCTTGCTTGTAATCTTTCAGGTATATGCTCAAAAATGGGGCAGATGGGTTGTAGGGGAGCTCTATGTTTATCATGTATTTTTTCTGTTATTTAGTCTTCCATTTAGCAGTTTTATCCATTAGCAATAGGGAGAACCCTCTATTATTGTTGCCTTATTTTTGATCCTCTCAGTTATGTTCATTTTTGCTTTATGCATTGTGTGTGTGTGCGTGTGTGTGTGTGTCTGTGTTTGTATCTGTGTGTCTGTGGTTTTTCACAATTCTTGTATTTTAGAAAAGGATTGACACTTTTATCATGAATTTTCTTTTTCCTCTCTAGTAATTCTTTTTTGTCTTAATATTTACATTGTCTGATAGTGTAATTACTCTAGTTCTCTTAGTTTGTGATTTTTATGGAATGTACCTTTCCTACTTTTACTTTTAAAATATTTGTATCTTCCAGTCTAAAGTACATATCCTCCATATAATGTGTTGTTGGAACCTGTAATCTTTGAAATCCAATCAGAACATCTTTGCCTTTTGGATGTATACTTAATATAAATGAATCAAAGATGTCCTCTGCATTTTGATTTGTAGGTTATTTCTGTAACACATTAGGTCAAAAGACCACTGGTTGTGCTAGGGTCCACTTTGAGGAGGATCAAGGTTCAAGGCCAGCATAGACAAAAAAGTTTGCTACACTCCATTTTCAAAATAACCGGCAAAATTAAGGTTTTAGGTATGGCTCTAGGGGTAGAGTGCCAAACTAGAAAGCATGGGACCCTGCATTCAAATCCTAGTAGCAAGTAGATAGATACATAATGACTAGCTTGCTAAACCAGTTTGTTATAATGTTGATATTTCATAAATGGTTCGAAAGCAATCATGATAAAACTGCTGAAACATTGTCACAATTCAAAGCAATTGTCCTATCTGTACTTGTCACCATTGTATTTGTCACCAACATGGACTGCTAGCAAGTCAACTGTCAATGTCATTGAAGAATGACTTTTAGAAAGCAGTGACAATTTTCTTTTTATTATATTAACTCTCTACATTTGAATACAATTCATTTTTGCACAAGTTTAAGCTCGATGACTGGCACAAAATGAAAAATTATTTCCCTATTCTATATGATTAAGTGAAAATCGTATATAAATAAAGCATTTCTTTTTTTGCTATATTTTTTGTTTGTTTTCTTATTTATTGTCAAAGTGATGTACAGAGAGGTTACAGTTTCATACAATGGGCCTTGGGTACATTTCTTGAACTGTTTGTTACCACCTTCCTCATTCCCCCCTCTCCATTCCCCCTTTATCTTTCCCCCCATGAGTTGTTCATTCTGTTTACACCAGATGGTTTTGCAAGTATTGCTTTTGGAGTCATTTTATCCTTTGTCTCTAGATTTTGATATTCCCTTTCAGTTCTCTAGTTCTAAAACACATATATACAGTATCCAGTGTACTCAGATGAGATACAGTGATAGTGCAGGTACAACCACAGGAAGGGGATAGAAGAGGATCATCAACAATAGAAGCTATGGTTTCACATGGCATGTTGAAAGTAATTACAACAGTGATATAACAGTCGTTTCCATACCATGGAGTTCATTTCACTTAGCATCATCTTATGTGTTCATAAGGGCATAGCTATTAGGCTCTTGTGATCCTCTGCTGTAACTAGCCTAAACCTGTGCTAATTATTCCCTATGAGGGAGACCATAGACTCCAAGTTTCTTTGGGTCTGGCTCACTTCACTTAGTATAATTTTTTCCAAGTCCTTCCATTTCTTTACAAAGGGGGAATGTCGATCTTTCTGGTAGAGGCATAAAATTCCATTGTGTTTATATGTACCACATTTTCCTGATACATTCATCTACTGAAGGGCATCTGGGTAGGTTCCATATTTTAGCTATGACAAATTGTGCTGCGATGAACATTGTTGTACTGGTGGCTTTAGTGTGTTCTTTTTTTTAAAATTATTATTGTCAAAGTGATGTACAGAGAGGTTACAGTTTCATACATTAGGCATTGGACACATTTCTTGTACTGTTTGTTACCTCCTCTCTCATTCCCCCCTCCCCCTCCCCCTTTCCCTTTCCCCCCATGAGTTGTTCAGTTGATTTACACTAAACTGTTTCCAAGTATTGCTTTTTTAGTCATTTGTCTTTTTACCCTGTGTCTCTCGATTTCTGTATTCCCTTTCAGTTTCCTAGTTCTAAAACCTGTATACATGGTTTTCAATGTACTCAAATAACATACAGAGATAGTGCAGGTACAACCACAAGAAGGGGATACAAGAGGGTCATCAATAATAGAAACTACAGTTTCACATCACATGTTGAAAGTAATTACAACAGTTATAAAACGGTTGTTTCCATATCATGGAGTTCACTTCCCTTAGCATCATCTTATGTGTTCATAAGGGTATAGCTATTGGGCTCTTGTCATCTGCTGCAGTGACTAGCCTAAACTTGTGCTAATTATTCCCTATGAGGGGTACCATAGAGACCATGTTTCCTTGGGTCTGGTTCACTTCACTGAGTATAATTTTTTCCAAGTCCTTCCATTTCCTTATGAATGGGGCAATGCCATTCTTTTTGATAGAGGCATAAAATTCCATTGTGTATTTGTACCACATTTTACTGATCCATTCATCTCCTGAGGGGCATCTGGGTTGGTTCCAGATTCTAGCTATGACAAATTGTGCTGCGATGAACATTGTTGTGCTGGTGGCTTTAGTGTGTTTTTGTTTGTGGTCTTTTGGGTAGATGCCCAAAAGTGGGGCTGCTTGGCCACAGGGGAGCTTTATGTTTAGCCTTCTGAGGAATCTCCATACTGCTTTCCAGAGTGACTGTATCATTTTGCATTCCTACCAGCAATGAAGTAGGGTTCCCTTTTGGCCGCATCCCTTTGAACATTTATTATTGTTAGTTTTCTTGATAAAGGACATTCTTACTGGGACGAGGTAGAATCTCAATGTTGTTTCGATTTGCATTTCTTTTATGGCCAGTGATGTAGAGCACTTTTTCATAAATCTCTTGACCATTCTCATTTCCTCATCAGAGAAGTCTCTTTTTAGGTCTTTTAACTCACTTGTGGAGGGGGCTGTTGGTTCTTTGAGGTTTTGTTTTGGAGGAATTTAATTTTTTTAGTTTTCCATATACTTTTGATATGAGGCCTCTATTCCTTGTATGGCCGGTAAAGATCTTTTCCCAATCTGTGCACTTTCTGTTTATCTTGAGAGCTATGGTCTTTACCGTGCAAAAGCTCTGCAGTTTGATGCAGTCCCATTTTTCCATCCTTTCTTTGATTTGTAGCATTTCTGAATTTTTGTTAAGGAAGTTCCATCCCGTGCCAAGGAGCCCAAGTGTTTCTCCTTCTTCTTTTAGTTTTTTCAGTTTATCTGTTTTAATTTTGATGTCTTTGATCCATTTGGAATTGATTTTGGTGCACGGTGATATATAAGGATCTAGTTTTAGTTTGTTGCATGTGTTGAACCAGTTTTGCCAGCACCCTTTGTTAAAGAGGCTATCTTTCCTCCATCTTATTTTTTTTTTTTAGCTTCTTTATCAAAGTTTAAGTAGACATAGTTCTGCAGGTTCATTTCTGGGTCTTCAATTCTGTTCCATTGGTCTTCAGGCCTGTTCCTGCGCCGATACCAAGCTAATTTAAAAAAGTCCACCAGTTCCTGTGTCACATTTTTAGACATCCATATATTTATAACAAAACTTACATAATCACCTCTCGCTAGTTAAACCCTGCTGTTCTTTGTACATTTTCATAAGTGTGCTCAACACCTTCTAGCCATAGATAAACTTCAGAACACAAAGATCCCAAAGAGCTACTGTTGCCCTGTATAGCTCTCACACAGAGACTCTCACTATGTTGGTGGATTACTCTGCCTAAGCACACAGATTCCTCTGGTGCCCCTCGACTCCAGAAAGTTTGTGTGGTCTTCCTAGTGGTCATCTTTAAACCATCTTCTCCAGAAAAAGTTCTGCTGTGTAGCAGACCCTCATATGCAAATCTTCTGAGTGTTGCTCAGTAAAGCTTGCAGGTAGTACTTGAAAACTTGTGGTTTTCTTTTTCTTTTTTTTATTTTTTGCCAGTCCCGGGGCTTGGACTCAGGGCCTGAGCACTGTCCCTGGCTTCATTTTACTCAAGGCTAGCACTCTACCACTTGAGCCACAGCGCCACTTCTGGCCTTTTCTATATATGTGGTGCTGAGGAATTGAACCCAGGGCTTCACGTATACGAAGCAAGCATTCTTGCCACTAGGCCATAATCTCAGCCCGTGGTTTTCTTTTTCTATGATCAGTTCTCAAACGCTTTGAACATGTAATGTTACTATTAATATGACTAGAGTGAAACCTATCTTTTTACCTCTTCTGAGTCTTATGCCTTTTTGTTCTTTGATTCCTTTTTTCTACCTTTTTTAGTGTATACTGTAAAGATGATATTTCAGTGGTTATATTGGTGCTCCAGAACTTCCATTATTCATATAAACAAAATCTACTCCAGATTTACACTAACTTAACTCTTAGTGAATAATGAAACTTTAAAAGTATATCAATGCTCACAATTTTTGTATTATTGATACACATATATATAGAGAGAGAGAATATCTAGCTAATACTTCTTACAATGCCTTTTATTGGAATTTCTATTATAACAAAACTGCAATTAATAAGATCAAATAACACATTTTCACATGAAAGATATATGTATATTTGTTGTATTAAGGTATAATCCACATACAACTAAATATATGAATCATAAGATTGCATGTATGTATGTACATATATATATATATATACATATATATATATATATGTGGTATGCAGAATGTTTTTCTCTATCTAGAAACTGTCATCAAAGTCAGGAGAATAAACCTCCATAAGTTCTTCATGCCTTTGATGGTTTTGCTCCCTTATGTACTTTCTCTCTATCTCTAAATCATCATCTGATTTTAGTTATTGTTTATCATTTTGCCTTTCTAAGAATATGTATAAGTGTAATCACATAGTCACATAATATCTTTTGAATAAGATTAGTGTAGAAAAGCAAGCAAATTTTCACAGGTTTATATGATAGTAACAGTTAAACTGATCGTTGGATTCTATTAAATTTCTCCTATGATATGGAGTTACTATATGAGGTCATTTTCTACTCCAGTATATTTGATGATAATGTCAAAAAAGGAAGCATACCATCTGCATCATATATATTAAATGTTTCTTTATATTTTCAAATCATGAATATAATTGCATATATATTGTCCATGCAACCATGTAAGTCCTTTTGAAAGCAGGTAAGAAAAGAAGAAATCAATATGCAATTATAAAATCTTGTTTTGTTGTGTATAAAATTACACTTTGGGAATTTTGTGTGGATAAATGGCTTTTATCACTTACATAAGCCGTATATATTTTCCTTAATATTTCTTTTAAGGTAGTTCTTTTGGTAATAAGTTTTCCCATTTTTGTTTAGAAATATCTTTACTTTTATTTTAGATAGATATTTTTCTCAGTATAGTAGTCTCCACTGAAAATTTTTCTCACAATTATTGTGCATATGATTACGGTTTCAAGTCTTTATCATTTCTGATGATAGGCCTGCTGTTGATCTTATCAGCTTCTTCTGTACATGATTAGTCATTTTTGTCTAGGATTTTGGAAAGTTTGCATGATTGTATCTTTTCCTTATTTTCTTATTTCCACACTGAATCTGTTATATCACAGGCATTGGATGCTGGGTTCTTAATATGCCATTTTATTCTCTCTCTCTCTCTCTCTCTCTCTCTCTCTCTCTCTCTCTCTCTCTCTCTCTGTGTATTTGTGTGTGTGTGTGTGTGTGTGTGTGTGTGTGTGTGTGTGGTGTGTATGTGCTGGTATTGGGGATTGAATTCATGGTCTATAATCTTGACAAGTGTCTTATTCTCACTTTTAAACAGAGTAATTGGGGGCTGGAATGTGGCTTAGTGGTGGAGTGCTTGCCTAACATGCATGAAGCCTTGGGTTCTATTCCTCAGCACCATGTAAACCATGTAAACAGAAAATGCCAGAACTGGGCACTGTGGTTAGATGTAGAGTACATGCCCGAGCACAAGAAGCCAGGGACAGTGCCCAGGCCCTGAGTTCAAGCCACAGGACTGGTAATAAATAAATAAATAGAGTAACTGAATTTTAAACACTATTAAGCTTGTAAATATTAAATCTAGTTGATAGGGATGGATATGGAAAAATGGGGAATGAATGATGAAAAAGAGGACATAATTAAGATGCATTGTATTGTAAATCTGATTTATAAATGCCTTTGTACAACTACTTAAAGATAATAAAGAAAATAGTGAATCTAAGCCCATCTGCCAAGATGACAAATCTAGGTCCTTTTCTCTGTGTTATGTATCATTCTAAGGGAATTGAAAGCCTGTCCCTTCAAAAGTCTGCCAGAATGCAGTTGTGTGCTTTCTATAACTGTTAATTTCCTTTAAAAACTGCAGAGTTAAAAATAATTATGGAAAATTTATATAATGTCATTAATTAACCTATGACTTATAAGGACACATCCTGATGCTTTCCTCTTTCATTACAGTAAAAAAACAATAGGCATTCATGGTAAGTACTCAACCATTTAGAAATTTTTCCCATCAGGGTAATAGCAATAACAGCTACTATTTAGTGAGAATTTCCTATGAATAAGTCACTTTGGATAAAATAAGTATTAATTTTACAATAGCCATCTGTGATAAAGGTTATTTCTGCCATTTTTTATAAATGTGCAGCAATATATTGAATATATATCTATATGTATGTGTGTATATATACACATATATGTGTGTGTGTTTATATACATATATATTCAAAAACACTAGTAAAGTGAAAAAATATCCAGGATTCAAATACAGGTAGTTTTCACTTCAAAGCTTCATCAATTTCTCTACTGACCGTATGATGACAATATTTGTCAGTCATTGGCATTGGTCATCTTACCCACTTGAATTATCTTCTTCCAACTGTACCTCCCCCATCATTAACTCCTTTTATTATTGATACTCATTTATTAAAATCTCTACTTGTCAACAATAATTAGTATATACTTCTTGCTAGAGTCTTTAAACATCCTTCCCAGATGAAGTAGACAAAGGAACTCAGAACTTAATCAACACTTCACAACATACCATAGTAAGTATATATCTATAATAACTGAAGGCCACCACAAGGAAACACAATCTTGTCTGTACCCATTGTACAATGAATAGTCATATTAGCATTTTGTAACCTAGAAAATCCAATAAAATGCATGGATAATTTAGTGTAGAAATGCACTGAAAGCTAGATGCATACGTGTGTAGCATTTGAGAAATGAATTACTCTGCATACATATTCACACATTGAATTAACTTGTAAACTAAGGGAAGATCACAAATTCTGAGTTCATATAATGTCATAGCTAAGTCTCTGAATAAAGATCATGTATGTATCCCAGTATCTGGCTCTTAATTGCTTCCTTTTTATAACGTCTCTTCTTAATAATGTGAAGTGTGACTTATGCTAATCTTAGCTATATAATTTTATGCATAGTCATAGAACTATGAGTTACATATATTGTTTAAAAATACTTTTTCTGAATCAATGATCAACATAGTAAGAGATATAGGAAATGCATGTATCAGGTATATAATGATATACAGTTACAAACATACCTCTTGCTATTTTTGCCTTTTAAACAAAACCCTGTTGTATACTAATTACAGGCTACCTGGACATCTTTAGGTTGTGTAAATACAGAAGGCAGTAATAAATTCTGTTGTATCATCCAGTTTTGATGAATAAGGAAGTATTAACATTCACATATACACCACCATTGATCTCAAGGTGAGGATTTCTAGATATGGGTATACTATTTCTCCAGTTTCTGTTGAGATTTGTCATAGTACAAAGAGATTAAATAGGAAAATGTGGGACTTCCGGGAAGACAGCAGAGGAGCTGAAGTGCACTAGCTCAGCTCCCTCCAGCATCACATCTTTCTCACACCATAGAAACTTTTACTGGCCATAAAAGAAATGCAAATCAAAACAACACTGAGATTCCATCTCACCCCAGTAAGAATGTCATATATCAAGAAAACTAACAATAACAATTGTTGGAGGGGATGTGGCCAAAAGGGAACCCTACTTCAGTGTTGGTGGGAATGTAAACTGGTTCAGCCACTCTGGCAAGCAGTATGGAGATTCCTCAGAAGGCTAAATATAGAACTCCCCTATGACCCAGCAGCCTCACTTTTGGGTATCTATCCAAAAGACCACAAACAAAATCACAGTAATGCCACCAGCACAATGTTCATTGCAGCACAATTTTTCATAGCGAGAATCTGGAACCAGCCCAGATGCCCCTCAGTAGACGAAGGAATCAGGAAAATGTGGTACATATACACAATGGAATTTTATGCCTCTATCAGAAAGAATGACATTGTCCTATTTGTAAGGAAATGGAAGGACTTGGAAAAAATTATACTAAGTGAAGTGAGCCAGACACAAAGAAACATGGACTCTATGGTCTCCCTTATTGGGAATAATTAGTACAGGTTTAGGCAAGTCATAGCAGAGCATCACAAGGCCCAATAGCTATACCCTTATGAACACATAAGATGATGCTAAGTGAAATGAACTCCATGTTATGAAACAGTTGTAACTACTTTCAACGTCCTATGTGTATCTGTAGCTTCTATTATTGATGATGTTCTTGTATCACCTTCCTGTGGTTGTACCTACACTATCTCTGTAATCTTATTTGAGTATATTAGAAACCGTGTATACTGGTATTGGAAGTAGGAAATTGAAAGGGAATACCAAATTTGAGAGACACAAGGTAAAAAAAAGACAAACAACTACAAAAGCAATACTTGCAAAACTCTTTGGTGTAAGTGAACTGAACACCTCCGTGGGGGGGGGGAGGAAAAGGGGGAAGAGCGAAGGGGGTATGAGGGACAAGGTAACAAACTGTACAAGAAATGTATCCAGTGCCTAACGTATGAAACTGTAACCTTTCTGTACATCAGTTTGATAATAAAAATTTGAAAAAAAAAAAAAGAAACTTTTACTACTAGAAACACACCAGCTTAAGTTGTAACAATACAGAGATTCTGGCCAGGAAGGAAAAATTGACTTTGCTCATCTGAAAACACAGACTCGAGCTCCAGGCAGTGTCCCACCACCGTGCCAGTGCCGGCGCTGGCACAGAGCCCTGGACAGCAACCCGCAATCCATGCAGGTAAAGCACACAGCGGAGAACAGGCAGCGGCTGAGCACGGACAACCTGAAATCTCAGAGAAAGCGTGAGTACCCCACGAAATATATTCTCACTCACGCCCACAGAGCAGCTTCTGGAAGGCAGCCCTTCCCCCATCACCAGAGCAAAGCGCCATCTTTGCCACTGGCATAGGGTCAGACCAGATTGGAACTAAAGCCGGCCTGGGAAAAGCGAGGTCAAAGTAGCCATCTTTGAAAAGGGCAAGAGGGACCGAACAGTGAGAGCCACCTCCGCCCAGGAGAACGCCCCCTGCCCAGGTGGGAGGCATGTCCTGGGCCATGGCTTAGACAGAGATGCCCCACCCTGCCCGCCAGAACTTCTAAATTTAACGTGACAACAGCCAGCAGCTCCCGGCGGCACAGAAACACCAGACGGAGGAACCTGAGACAGTTAAACGGTCCCATCACAGAGGAAGCCCAATTCCAAGCCCGAATCGGAGCTGCTTTCCATAGCCACCTCTGCCAAGGAGGCCGGCCCGCCAAGAAGGCAGAAGCCACACACAGGCAAGCAACCCTCAGCCGGGTAAAACAGGCCAGAGGCGCCCCGCCCTGCTCAGTCCACAGCCCATTCAAAGCCAGGAGTTAAAGGCCACGGCCCTGCAGCAGACAGAGGCGCAAACTGAAATCTGCCAAACCCAGCCAATGAGGAATATAGACTGCAGACCATCACAAGGAAAACAGAGACTGGGGAAAGACCACCAAAACAAGGAAGACTCCTTTTTTTTTTTTTTTTCTTTTTCTTTTCGACAATTTTTAAACTTTTTAAAAAAAAATTTTTTTCAATTCAGAAAGGACGTCGTTTTGTTTTTTTTCCCCCATGTTTTCAATTTTTACCTGTTTGTTTTATCAAGATTTTTTTCTTTTCTTTTCTGTTTGTTTGGGTTGTTCCTTTTCTGATATTTTTACTTTTTATTTTATTTTCTTTTTAAAATAACTTTTCTCTGTTGTGTGCATCTGTCTACCACTATTTTTACTTTATTTCTCTTTTTGCGTTCTCTTTCTTTAAAACTTACTTTCCTATGAAAAACACCTCCGCTCTTTTCTGCTAACTCTCCATTATCTATCCTTGCAACCTTGTTCTCTCTACTGATTCTACTCTTCTCCACATTTCCACATCCCTGAAACTAAACCAAAATCACCACCTCCCCTCCCCAATACATTTTACTCTATTCTCTTTACTACCTCCAACTTACCCTTCTGACTTACTGCCTGGACCTCCAGTCTCCAATGACTCCTGGTTATTGGATAGAGGGTATCCCAGCTTAATCCGAGTGAATCAAAGGGGTTCATAGAGAAAGCCAGTCCTAAAAGAACTTAATATAAAAGCAAGAATTGCATATAGGGTTGTAACAGTAAATAAGTAACTACTGAATACAGGGCCCAGGATCAGTTGTTATATTGAAATTGTATTCTCTAGGAACACCAAATCATCTAATTTTATAGACAGGTACACAGGGTATCTCTACATAATTGTGAACTTGTAAGATTTACACAAAAGTCCTCAGTAAGGGCTGCTTTGGGTCTTAAACGGTGCTCACAGGTGCTGGTAGACTGGCATCCCCAATTCAAATGGGCAGAAGGAACACAAGAAAGATGGCAAACAATGAAGTTTATCCCCCACTCAAAACAAGCAGGAAGCAGAGCAGTCAATCAAAGACATAGAAGAGAACCCCCAAAAAGCTCTATAAAGTCTACTAATAAACATGATAAATGAAAAGTTTGAATCTCTTCAATCAGTTATTCTAGAGTGTAAGGAGGCAAAGCAAAAATTAATGGAGAATTTCATGGCATCCACAAATAGAAAGATAATTGAACTTCAAGATTCAAATGAAAAGATAGCTAACCAGGTTAAAGATTTGAGAGACAACTCTCAAAACCAAAGTAATGAAGTTAATGAAGTAAAGAAGTCCATATAAGACCTAAGAAATGACATGGAAATTATCAGGAAAGACCAGTCAGAATGAAAATAGATTCAAAATCAAGTAGCTAGCCTACAGTCCCGACTAACTGAAGCAGAGAATCAAATCTCAGGAGCTGAAGATTCCTTAGATTCTATGGAGAAAGATAAAAAATAAATACAAATCCAGTCCAATCAACAAAACAGATGGCTACAGGAGATTCAAGACACGATCAGGAAGCCCAATTTAAGGATAATAGGTATTGAGGAAAACTTGGAGAAAGAGGTTAATGGGATAGGCAATCTATTTAACAGAAAATTACCTGAGAACTTCCCAAATATCCAGAAGGAAAGGCCTATACAGATACAAGAAGCATTTAGAACCCCAAATCTACCAGACCAGAATAGGACATCCCACCAACACATTGTGATCAAAACAGCTTCAGCAGAGTGCAAGGAAAAAATACTCAAAGCTGTTAGGGCAAAGAAAACAATCACATATAAAGGAAAAGCAATCAGAATTACCCCAGACTTCTCAGCAGAGGCCACGAAAGCAAGGAGAGCCTGGAATGAAGTATACCAAACTCTAAATAAAAATAACTACCAACCAAGGATTCTGTACCCAGCCAAACTCTCCTTCATAGCCGAAGGTCAAATAAAAGTCTTCCACAATAAGGAAAATCTGAAACAATATATCTCCACCAAACCAGATTTACACAAAATCCTTAAAGATGTACTATACAGGGAAAATAATCAAGATCCCAATACAGACAGAGAAATGAACCTTAATTAGTAAACATCAGATCAAGAAATGGGAAGACACAGCTTTAAACAAGATAGTGATAATGAAAGGAACAAATGATCATCTCTCAATCCTAACTGTCAACATTAATAGACTTAATTCTCCAATCACACGACATAGGCTCCTAAGTTGGATCAAAAATCAAGATCCATCTTTTTGCTGCCTCCAAGAGACACATTTATCCAGCAAAAGTAAACATCTTCTAAAAGTGAAAGGCTGGAAACAAATCTATCAAGCAAATGGCCCCCATAAGCAGGCTGGAGTTGCAATCCTAGTATCAGACAAAATTGACTTCAAATTAAAAAAGGTAAGAAGAGACAAAGAAGGTTACTACATACTAGTAAAGGGATCTCTCCTACAGGAAGAAATAACCATTCTAAATATCTACACACCAAATGCAGGAGCACCCAACTTCATCAAACAAACACTACTGGCTCTAAAATCACTCATAGACCCAAACACATTGATAGTTGGGGACTTTAATACTCCACTATCACCTCTGGACAGATCAACACGCCAAAAACTGAACAAAGAAACCACAGAACTAAACAATTGCATAGACCAACTAGACTTAATCGACATCTACAGCATATTCCACCCAGCAAGGACAGAATACACATTCTTTTCAGCAGCACATGGAACATTCTCCAAAATAGATCACATCTTAGGGCAGAAAGAAAATCTGTACAAATTCAGAAGTATCAAAACAATTCCCTGCATTCTCTCAGACCACAATGGAATAAAATTAGAGCTCAACTCAAACAGCCACCACAGAAGTTGCTACAATTCATGGAGACTAAAGAACACACTGCTGAACCATCAGAGGGTCATTGAAGAAATTAAAACGGAAATTCAAATGTTTATGGAATTCAACCAAGTTGAGGGCACAAAGTACCAGCTCCTTTGGGACACAGCAAAGGCAGTACTCAGAGGAAAATTTATATCTCTGAGTGCATACATCAACAAACTGGAGAAACAGCAACTCAATAATTTAAGGAACCACCTTAATTTCCTTGAGACAGAACAACAAGCCAAACCCCAAGTCAATAGACGGAAGCAAATAATTAAAATCAAATCAGAATTAAATCAATTAGAGATGAAAAAAACATCGAAAGAATCAACAAAACAAAGAGTTGGTTCTCTGAAAAAATCCACAAGATAGAAAGACCCCTGGCAAACCTGACCAAAAAACAATGGCAGCACACTGAAATAAACAATATAATAGATAAAACAGGTAACATCACCACAGAAATAACCGAAATTCAGAAAATAATAAGGGACTATTTTGCCAAACTTTATGCCAACAAATTCGAGAACTTGGAAGAAATGGATGATTTCCTAGATAAAATTCATATTCCCAAACTGAACCATGAAGATTTAAACCTTCTAAACAGACCCATATCCAGTATTTAAATAGAAACGGCAATAAATGATCTCCCATCCAAGAAAAGCCCAGGTCCAGACGGATTCACTGCAGAATTCTACAAGGCCTTCAAAACAGAACTCACTCCAATATTTCTCAAACTCTTCAATGAAATGGAAAGAGAACGTTCACTTCCAGACTCATTCTATGAAGCTAGTATAACCCTCATCCAAAAACCAGGCAGGGACTCATCACGGAAGGAGGACTATAGACCAATCTCCCTGATGAACATAGGCGCAAAAATTCTCAACACAAATCTGGCCAACCGACTTCTACAGGTCATAAAAAAATCATACACCATGATCAAACTGGATTCATCCCAGGGATGCAAAGTTGGTTCAATATACGCAAGTCAATTAATGTAATCCACCACATCAACCGGAGCAAGCTAAAGATCCACATGATTTTACCTCTGGATGCGGAAAAAGCGTTTGATAAAATCCAGCACCCACTTATGCGAAAAGCCCTGGAAAAACTCGGATTCCAGGGAACATTCCTGAATATAATCAAGGTAATTTATGACAAGCCAACAGCAAGCATAACTCTAAATGTTGAAAAACTAAAGCCATTCCCTTTAAAATCAGGAACAAGGCAGGGATGTCCACTCTCTTCCCTGCTCTTCAACATAGTACTAGAATTCCTAGCCAGAGGAATCAGGCAAGAAGAAAATATAAACGGGATCCAAGTAGGAAAAGATGAAGTTAAACTTTCTCTCTTCGCAGATGACATGATCCTATACCTAAAGAATCCCATAGACTCTACCCCGAAGCTACTGGAGCTGATCCAAAACTTTGGCAAAGTGGCAGGATATAAAATAAACCTTCAAAAATCAACGGCCTTTCTCTATGCTAACGAACCGAAGACAGAGGCTGATATCAGGAAAGCAACTCCCTTTGCAATAGCCCCCCAAAATATAAAATACCTAGGAACAACCTTAACCAAAGAAGTGAAAGACCTCTTTGAAGAGAACTTTAAAAGCTTGAAAAATGAAATTAAGTCAGAACTAAGAAAATGGAAAAACCTCCCATGCTCCTGGATTGGGAGGATTAATATAATCAAAATGGCAATATTGCCAAAGGCTATCTACAAATTCAATGCAATACCCATTAATATCCCAACACCATTTTTTAATGAAATAGAGGAAGCAATCCGGAAATTCATATGGAACAATAAAAGACCTAGAATAGCAAAAACATTCCTAAGCAAAAAGAACAGTGCGGGAGGAATTTCAATACCCAACATCAGGTTGTATTATAAAGCTATAGTAATAATAACAGCTTGGTATTGGCACCGGAACAGGCCTGAAGACCAATGGAACAGAATTGAAGACCCGGGAATGAACCCACAGAACTATGCCTACTTAATCTTTGATAAAGGGGCTAAAACAATAGTTTTGAAGAAAGATAGCCTCTTTAACAAATGGTGCTGGCAAAACAGGCTCAACACATGCAACAAACTAAAACTAGATCCTTATATATCACCCTGCACCAAAATCAATTCCAAATGGATTAAAGACCTCGAAATCAAAACAGACACCCTGAAAACACTAAAGGAAGGATTAGGAGAAACACTGGACTCCTTGGCGCAGGACGGAACTTCCTTAACAAAGACCCAGAAATTCTACAAATCAAAGAAAGGTTGGACAAATGGGACTGTATCAAACTGCAGAGCTTCTGCACAGCAAAGGACATAGCTCGCAAGATAAACAGAAAGCCCACAGACTGGGAGAAGATTTTTACTTGCCATCCAATGGACAAAGGCCTTATGTCTAAAATGTATGCAGAACTAAAAAAATTACCTTCTTCCAAAACAAAACCCTAAAGAACCAAAATCCCCCTCATCAAGTGGGCTAAAGACTTAAAAAGAGAATTCTCTCTGGGCTGGGGATATAGCCTAGTGGCAAGAGTGCCTGCCTCGGATACACGAGGCCCTAGGTTCGATTCCCCAGCACCACATATGCAGAAAACGGCCAGAAGCGGCGCTGTGGCTCAAGTGGCAGAGTGCTAGCCTTGAGCGGGAAGAAGCCAGGGACAGTGCTCAGGCCCTGAGTCCAAGGCCCAGGACTGGCCAAAAAAAAAAAAAAAAAAAAAAAAGAGAATTCTCTAATGAGGAAATGAGAATGGCCAAGAGACATATGAAAAAATGCTCTATATCACTGGCCCTAAAAGAAATGTAAATCAAAACAACATTGAGATTCCATCTCACCCCAGTAAGAATGTCATATATCAATTAAACTAACAATAACAATTGTTGGAGGGGATGTGGCCAAAAGGGAACCATACTTCATTGTTGGTGGGAATGTAAACTGGTTCAGCCACTCTGGCAAGCAGTATGGAGATTCTTCAGAAGGCTAAATGTAGAACTCCCCTATGACCCAGCAACCCCAGTTTTGGGTATCTATCCAAATCACCACAAACAAAATCACAGTAAAGCCACCAGCACAACAATGTTCATTGCCGTGCAATTTGTCATAGCAAGAATCTGGAACCAACCCAGATGCCCCTCTGTAGACGAATAGATCAGCAAAATGTGGTATATATACACAATGGAATTTTATGCCTCTATCAGAAAGAATGACATTGCCCATTTGTAAGGAAATGGAAGGACTTGGAAAAAATTATACTAAGTGAAGTGAGCCAGACCCAAAGAAACATGAACTCTATGGTCTCCTTATTGGGAATAATTAACACAGGTTTAGCCAAGTCACAGCAGAGGATCACAAGAGCCCAATAGCTATACCCTTATGATGACATAAGATGATGCTAAGTGAAATGAACTCCATGTTATGGAAACGATTGTTATATCACAGTTGTAACTACTTTCAACATCCCATGTGTACCTGTGGCTTCTACTATTGATGATGTTCTTGTATCACCTTCCTGTGATTGTATCTACACTATCTCTGTAATCTTATCCGAGTATATTGGAAACCGTGTATACTGGTATTAGAACTAGGAAATTGACAGGGAATATCAAAATTGAGAGACAAAGGGTAAAAAAGACAAACAACTACAAAAGCACAACTTGTAAAACTGTTTGGTGTAAGTGAATTGAACACCTCAGGGGGGGAAAGGGTAAGGGGGAGGGGGGAGGGGGGTATGAGGGACAAGGTAACAAACTACAAGAAATGTATCCAATGCCTAACGTATGAAACTGTAACCTCTCTGTACATCAGTTTTATAATAAAAACTTAAAAAATAAAAATAAAAAGGAAAATGTGTATTCATTTCTCCATATCACACAGACTTCTTAAAATGGACTACTACTACTGTTGTAATCTTAATATGTAAGCAAGTTTTAGTAAGATAGTATCTGAAAGACATAAAAGGCAAGGTTGAAATCTTCCGTGGTGCTTTCTTGTTCATTTTCAATTACACTAAACTCTTTAGAGCTAAATCTTAACAGTTTCTGTCATTAAGAAAAAATGTACAGCTCTCTCATCCATTTGAGAATCACAGAAGCCAATAAATGGTTATTGATCTGAGTTAACTAAAGGGTATAATGCAAGGATTGAAATTTGGATTAGCTTCTTATTATTGGACTGCACTTCATCATTTCCCAAAGCAGAGGTCACAGTAATAGCATCATCGATCTGGTGTAAAGCAGAGACATTTGGGTGATCTTGTTTGGCCAACTGCAGTGCTGAGTTTGATTGTACTTTCTGCATCTATAAACAAAACATTGTCTGAAGGAAGAGGTGATATTAGTCATTTCCAACTCCTCTGTGATACTTCTCCATAGCTCCCAAAGAATATTGACATTTAGGTGAGAATTCCTGTCAGTCCAGGTATGTAATAATTCTGCATGTCATGAGGCAAGTCGCTCCTGAGTATCGCTGCTGCTCAAGTATTGGAAGAAGCAAAACCCCTTTTCACTCAGATAATGCTTTCTCAATATTATGAGAATCTCATTTATATTTGATATTTTACTGAGCCTTTTTTACTGATGTATTAGTTCTTTTTGGTCTCTATGCTACTTTTCTGGGACTTAGTGCTCATATGAAGTAAATATTCCCGAGTACACTACTGAGAAATGGCTCCTGACCAGTTTCTCTCCCCTCTTATTGATGGTCTTAGATAGGTTCCTTAGAGAAATAAATATCTTAAGCTTAAATATTACACGTTACAAAGCATGTTAAAAGAGTTCTGTTATGTGTTACAGATTAGCTTACGAAGACAGTCATTGTCTGGAAACCTGGAATGGTAACTTGTTACTATTAGCAAAATTATTCAAGTTAACAAATGGGTTAGTATATGAACCTTTTCTGGAAATCTGCACTTAAATTAGGCCAGAACTAATAACTAGACCTGAAACTAGGAAATTCATGTTTGGCACTGATGCTCCAGTTTGAAGGAATACAGAATTCTATAATTCATTCTGTTTTAATGTCTGGTTTTTATGAATAAAGGGTTATTAGCATTTAGGTATATTTCTTCATTAATCTGTACATTGAAACAGTCTCTTTTAATATTCTGTTTAATTTTAAATATCTGTTTTGTATTTACCAAAGAGCACACTCACTATCCTGTACATAAAATGAAATTGTTTTAATATAAATAAGCTTTGTCTGCTTGCAATGATAGTCTTCCAAGAAAGTTGTAACAACCATTACTAAAAACGCTAACTACATAAGAAAAATGTTATTCTGAATTTTTGTCCCTTGAATTAAAAAATCTAGTTTGCTAGCCAACACTTGTGATATTATTAATTTCAGGAGAATGGAATGTTCATTTTTTATTCTTTCAATGAACTATCAATCATGTCAATGTAAAATCAAGGCTTGTGAAGGTAGAAGACAATAAATCTAAGAAAAGTATGAAGGTTTAAAGTATCTGAAAGAATTGAACACTGACCCTTGACTTTTGTGAAACCTTTCAAAAATCTAAGCGCAATAAAATTTTTGGGTACAATCAATAAACTGAAGAATAAGATGCAGTAAAATCTTTTCTTTTCCTCCATAGACTCAGAACCAACAATTAATCAAAGAATTTAATTTTTAAGCTTTTGACATTTTTATATTTGATGACTGTTTTTTATTTCTTTATAAATTTATATGTTAATATAATTAATTGTACAAAGACTATACAGTTCTATAAGTCATGTTACAAGTACAATGTTTTGACTCCAACATCAATTTTAAATAATAATATCCAGAAATGAAATGCCATAAAATGATTTTAACCTTTATTGTAATACATTACTATAATTGTCTCATTATTATAAGTATGGTATGGTAACCTACTACTATCCCTAATTTATAAATTGAGGTCTATCACATTCATATTTGTGTATGAAAACAATATTATACATAGAGTTTTCAATAAGATCTTTTTTTTTCAGCTGTCTAATTATTGTGGACCATTATGTAGAGGTAGGATTTTTTTTTCCTTTTCAAAATTACTGCAGATTACCTCAATGTACATAGTATTTTGGTTTAATATGTATTTAACAACAAATTGTTTTGTGAACTTATGGAGAGATTTTCATGGTTAGAAAGAGACTTGACTTGTGTCCTATTTCCCCAACAACCTAACAACATGGCTGTGGCTGCTTTATTTTCATCCTTTAAAAATTATTAGCTGCTTTCTTTGTTTGTGTGGGTTTGCTAGTCAGCATTTATTTATCGATCATCTACAATGCCTTTACATTTGTCACCAGAAAGTGTAGCACAGATTTTCGTTGTTCTCTCTGTAACATTTTTTTCTTCTTTATTGTCAAAGTGAAGTACAGAGGGGTTACAGTTTCATATGTAAGGCAAGTACATTACTTATCCAACTTATTACCTCCTCCCTCATTTTTGCTCCGTCTCCCCCTCCCCAGTTCCCTCCCGCCCATGAGTTGGGCAGTTATTTTACAGCAATTGGTTTTGTAAGTATAGTTTTTGCAATGGTTTGTCTTTTTATCTTTTGTCTCTCATTTATGGTATTCCCTTTCCCTTCCCTATTTCCAATACATGTATAAATGTATAAATGTATAAATGCGTAATGTATAAATATACATTATCCAGAGTGCTAAGATCAATTACAGTAATAGCAAGAGTAAAACCGCAGGAAGGGAATATGAGAGAACAAAAGATACAGTTTTGTATGGTATGTTAAAATTAACTATAGCAATGATATACCACTTACTTCCATAACATGGAATTCATTTCGCTTAGCATTATCTTATGCTGTCATATGGGCATAGCTATTGAGCTGTTGTGTTTTAGAAACTACAAGAAAACTCTAGCTATCATTGCCAGATAATCAAATAAAAGTGTATTTCGAAAATTATTTGAATGCTTTGTATATTATTGCATACATATGATTTATCTGATTAAATAACAGCCAAAGATTGCACTGGTTCTCAAAATGTATAGTATTTTTTTAGGTGTGTTCAAAGGTTTAAAGGTTAAGTCAGTATGCAGAGAATTTTGTGGCAATTTGCTTTCTTCCTTTGCAAGAAACAAAGTTTAGCTTTAAAAATGCTTTCCCTTAGAGGCTTGGATATGGTCTAGTGGTAGAGTGCTCAATTTGCATACATGAAACCCTGGGTTTGATTCCTTAGTGCCACGTACATAGAAAAACTCAGAAGTGGCACTGACTGTGGCTCAAGTGGTAGAGCACTACCCTTGAGCAAAAAGAAGCCAGGGACAGTGCTCAAGCCCTGAGTCCAAGCACCAGAACTGGCAAAAAAAAGCCCCCTTTAGTGTTGATAGAAAAAAGTTATTTATAAAGGAATGAGTTCATCTTTATTGAAAGTACTACAATGTTGGGCAAATATAATTTAATACTTACCTTTTTCCATTTGACCCTGAAGTAAATAAGATAATGGGAAGTACTTAGGATATTAGAAATATTAATATTTATAGAAAAGCATGATTTTCAGAATTTAGCGTGTATCAGAATTATCATGATTACCGCTAAACTAAGATTGCATGGTCATACTTCAAATGTTTTTGATTCAACAGATCTGGGTTGAGAATTTGTGTTGTTAGCACATTTGAAAACTGAAATTGATAGTGGTCACTCAGAGTGTATACTTGAAGAACTATAAAATAACAAAAATAATAAAAAAATAAAACAAGAGAAACAATCTGTGTCTTAATCCTAATCACCATGTGCATGTGCATTTTTATGCAAGTCATTGAACTTCCCCATGTTTTCTGTTTATCATTTTTATGAGTAATATAACAATATTACAAGCTACATGACAAGGTGAATCATATTACATACCTATCTCAAAGATAAATTCATGACAATTCTCAATTTTGAAGTTAAAAGTGAGGTTTTGACATAGTACCTAATAGTTAAAAATAGGAGACATGATAAAGTTATGATGTTAATCACCTCTAAAAGAGGTAGCTAAGATTTCAAAAGCTTTGTTTTGAAGGACTATTTTGCTTTAGAAGATGAATGCAAAACTTTCTTGGATTTAGTCTTCTAGTGATAGAGCACTTACAAAGGTTTCATAATTTCAATTATTTGATTGGTGATTCTATAGTATTATAAGCCAATGCTATGTTCACTCATGATCATACTGATGCTCAGGCTTGTTTTCTTTTATTCATTCCTACAAGAGCATTAGGAAGAGCTATGTTAGCTTTCAATCACTTTGACAAAATATCAACCTTAACGTGAGGGAAGATTTATTGTGGTTTACAGTTTCACATCCAGGTTTTGGAAGGTTGGTTGAGTCTATTGTTTGGGCCTAAGATGAGGTGGAACAGAGGAACACATCCTTTTGTCAGGAAACCACTTCCAACCTAATCTACTCATGGGAGGATGGAATTTATACATTAAAACTGAAAGAACCCCAAGATATACTCATTTCATAAGAACTCAACCTCCTGACACTGATATATTCGGTTTTCATACATGAACTTTGGTCCCAGGTGAACCCTGAGCCACCGGCTTTCCAGGAAGGATCTCTGCACTAAATTATCAAGACTTTTAAAGATGTGATTGAGTTGGAGCTACTCATCAACATGGTCAGGCTAACTGAATGAAAGAGAAGCTAGAAAGATGGAAAAGTATGAAATTCTTCCACTATTACCCCTTGCATTCGAGTATCTTTTGCAGGAAGCAAGTATTTTTCAGATTTTTCAGACAACTATTCATTCTAGTAACTAACACAGATATCACTACCACATTTTTCCTGTCTCAAGAAAATTGTGTAAGTGTTGATATGTAGCATGCCACACCAGAGAAGATACAATTTACCCAGGTCTGAGAAAAAAAATTTTAAACCACAAAGATTGTACAGGTGCCAACATGCATGTACAATTTAAGCCCCATGTACAATTAAGTCTGCATGCTGGCAAAGCAAAGAGCATGAAAGGATGCTTCTCTATCTCAGCTTTTTCCTAAATAGAAGTTGGTAAGTGACCCAATGGTAAACTCTAACAGCATTGTAATGCAGACACACTTTCAATTCCTGCAGGATGTCAAGTGTGCCCTTAAAACTCTTGCAGTTCTCTAGTATGCATTCCAACAGAAATTCGTGCAAAGAGTAAGGAAAATCTGCGTATTTAGCAGGGCTTAAAAGGAAATTTGAATCATACAGCTGATTGCAACTGGCCCACTGATTATGAATAACGATAGATTTGAATAAAACACCATCTATGCTAACTCCTGCCATAAGATCTTCATCAAGGGGGCTGGGAATATGGCCTACTGGCAAGAGTGTTTGCCTTGTATACATGAAGCCCTGGGTTCAATTCCCCAGCACCACATATGTAGAAAATGGCCAGAAGGGGCTAGGGCTAGCCTTGAGCAAAAAGAAGCCAGGGACAGTGCTCAGGCCCTGAGTCCAAGGGCCAGGATTGGCAAGAAAAAAAAATCTTCATCAAGGCACAGATGAGCCCTTTTTTCAGGCCAAGCTCATTATTTAAAGAGCAGCATGTGGTCATTTGCTGTATAACAAAGACATGAGAATAATTATAAAGCCTTGCAGATTGACATTCATTTCTAAGTGAGCACTTTCAAACTTGAACTTTATCTAGAAAACCAATGAATAAATGATCACTGTTTTGAGAGGAGGCTCATATTTCACAATTTTATGTATTTTACCACTGGTAACTTTTCTAAATTGGCTATGTTCCATAATTGGGGAATGTCATCACAGTTCTAACTGGATTTATAGAAAACAGGAAAAATTTCCAGACCAAGTTGCATCTACATCTGTTGTGCCTGCAGCAATCTAAGCACAATGGACTTGGGGTTGGCATCAATGACAACTTCTGGATGCCAACCCCAGCCATGCACACCTGCATCTGAGCACTAACAGGCAATATCTTTGTCAAATATTTGGCCCTATAAATCTCTGAACAGAAAAAAATGGAAACTGCTTGGGGGTAATATTCAGTGTCTGAATTGAAAACATGGGAAAATTCAAAACACTTGTTGAAAATGAGAAAGGTTTAGTGATTTAAATGAAAAGCTCATTTACTTTTCTAAGTGTAGTTCTTTGCAGGATAAAGTTTGGTGTTTTCTTTTGATTTGAAATAACGTGTCTGATTCTTTACCCATGGAAGTGTAAATGATACCAAGATGAGAGAAAATGGGAAAGTAATGTTTTCTATGGTCAAACTGTATGTTACTTTCCTAGGGAGGACTAAATTTTGTTGAGAATAGTGATACCTGGCAAGTCCTTTAAAGTTTTCATTTCTTCTCAAATGAGGTCTCTCTTATGTAAGCAACCTAATCATAAATTATGCTTGAAAACTCAAAAATACCATTTAATCCACTTAATAATGCCAATGGTTCAATCAAATGTGAATGTGAATGGGGTAAAAATATTAGTTTGCCAATGCAAGTATCTGATAATGTGGCCATATAAGCATTTTACATTATTATATTTTCCCTTAGACATCCTAAGTTACAAGCAAAACACTAACTGAATAAAGCTTTTTTGTTTAGTACTTTCCAGTTGAGCATCTTTAGAAATTAAGTAAGTTACCCCTTGTGTCTGTTTTCTTCAGCTCAATTTTGCTGATGTCATATGTGAAATCTTCTGAATTATAATCCAAATTTCGAGTTTCACACCACTGCATATATCTTGGTTTTATTATTCTCTAATTATAGATGCTACAACTGATTGGCAATTGAAAGGTGGTCCTTAGTTTCCCTTAGAATAGAATATATTTCTGAGAATTTTATAGATCTTTAATGCTTCTGTGGAAACCATGACTCCTATATAATGAATATAACGAAAAGGGAAAACTGATCAATAAGGAGAGTGAAGTCTTCCAACTTCTGCCTTAAATCGACAATAAGTCCTTCCCAAACCTGCCTAAGTTTAGAGAACAGGATGACTAGAGTACTTTAAACTTCCCTAGTCTATAATGCAGGCTCATCTGTTTGTTTTTCCAGTTTCACCCTAATAAACACTACATTCAAATAAGTTTCCTAGTCTCCTGAAAAATATTGAGCAGGACCTACGGAGCAATGAGAAAACCTCATTCAGTGCCTCAGGCTGACTTTCACTGAGGAATGGCTACAAAAATATATAAACATATATAACATATGCAAACATATATAACAATGTGATTTTATGTGTTTGTGTGCTTGCCTCCCATGTGATGTTAAACAAAGGAATATCTTGCTCAAAATAATACAAGGAAGGTTAAAAGTGTAGGATGAACTTTTTATTAGCTCCAAGAACAATTGCATGGAAAACATTTCTTCTGTTGTGTATTCTGGATTTTTCAATACCCTGATTTTTTGCACTGTTAGTACAAAAATAAATAAGTCATTTTAAACATCAAGTTTTTATACATGTAAACTAGAGTACATTTTTATACTGCTTATTTCTAAACACACAGTATATTTTCCTGTGAAGTTATACTGTAGCACTCATTTTGTAGAGGGAAAGTATTATGCTAGGAGAAAGCATGTGCCATTCGTTCTTATTTCATGTTCAGAGCTTACTAGCTGCGTGAATTTTGGTGAAACATTTAATCTTTCTGATATTTTGTTTCCTCCTTTGTGAAACTGGATTACTCTGTTAATCATGTCAATTGCAGAAATAATTTGGGTCATGTGATTAGTATTATAATGACATGAATCCTTTCTACCAATCATGTTAAATACTTTGTCAGCAGATAAAACCTATCAGTTAAAAATGCAAGTGTATACAAATGTATTAACTTAAATATGGTAGATTCAAGGAACTCAAATAGTATAATTCCTTAGAAAGGCAAAGTCACATTTCAAGAAAATAAATATGAAGAAGCCAGTCAGTATTTGAAAGGGATGAGTTGAGATCAAGGGGAAAGAGGTAAAGTACTGAAGAGGAGATGAGTGGGCAAATATTGCCAAGAATTCAATGCATATACTACAAAATTATGAAGAGTAAGGGAATGGGTGAGTAGAGTAGGGATGGAGTGAATGTTGAAAGAAATGACATTGATCAAGATATATTGTATTAATAAACTGCTTTGCTAAATGGCATGCCTTTGTACAACTACTTAAAGGTAATAAGACTAAATAAATAACATTGTATTTGGAATCAGATTTGAATCCAACTCCTAACTTTAATTCCTACTAATTGTGTATTACTGGGAAAACTACTTCTCTGAGCTGAAGTTTCCTTAGCAACGGTCTATAAATACATATAGCTAGTCTCATAGAAAAGTTTCTTATGCCTGAATAAAGAATTTAAACATTAATATTTTGTTTATTTCACTAGAACGCTCTATCTTAAAAATCCTTATTCTTTCCATTGTAAACATCATTATTATTTTATGTTATATTTTATTTTTTCCCACTAACATGTAAGCTACATGATAAAAGTGATTTGTCTTTTGTCAACATTTCCCCAACATCACAGCTTGGCTCACTTAAGGCACTGAAATATTTATCAAATGAATGACTAAATGTCAGAAATTTAGGTTAAAAACTGCTGATTTAATAAATATTCATTTGTTTTAAGATACATAAAAAAGCCAAATGTGATGATGCATGCTCAGAAGACTAAGGCTAGAGGAGCCTAAGTTCAAGACTATTCTGGCTATATTCATATTCTTATTATATACCCTTAAAAATGTAATGCCTCTTTTGAGATATCATTAAAAATTCTGAAATGTTGATTTGCATTCATTAACACATTTTACAGCAATATACCTATTCCCAGGTGCACATTGATTTTCTGATTTGCACTAAAGACTGAAATAACTGCCTTAGAAAATGTCAATATTTTCTTTTTCTTCCCAGTGGTTCAACCCCTGTTGTCACTGTATTTGATTCTGGTATCCTGGGTATTGTATATATGTTTATCTGAATTAGGGAACAGAAGAGGAGTGTCAAAATGGTGAGACAAAGGGTAAAAGGGGAATCAATGCAACAGCAATTCTTACAAGACAATGTAAATAAAACAACTGTTCAACTTGCCAGGGGGTAGGGGAATTGGGCATGGGAGAAAGTGGGAGAAAAATGAGGGAGGAGGTAACAAGTTTGACAAGAAATGGACTCACTACCTTACATATGTAACTGTAATCCCTTTGTACATCACCTTGACAACAAAAAATTTCAAAAAGAAAATGTCTATATTTCTAACTACAGAAACAGGATTATAATAATGTTTATATTATGCAATATAAAAGTAATTTGGTTATGTTATGTACAATTTGTATGTGGAATATCATTTTAATGGATATTAATTACAAAGATTCTATTTTTAAAATTTAAAAGGAAATATTTAATAATATGCAATCTGTAACCAAAATTTGTAATTTTAAGAGGTCATGAAATTAAGGTGATTTTAATGTACTTTCAGCTATATTAGTAAAGAAAAAAATTTAGAAAACTTCTCCTTGAAATAACAAATTTGAAGACGTATCATGCATTGGCAATTTATGTATTTTCCAAGTATTAGAAGTTTCTTTTTGTAAGACTTTTACAAGTTGCTTGAGGTAGTTTCTAATGAAATATCAACACTCAGAGTAACTACATAGGTAAGTGTTACAATATTCTTTTAGAATATAAACATTGCAGACAGGCTGTTGCATCGCTGAATAAATCTCTTAGTAGCACTAGCTCCACACTGACAATGCACATTCTGTCACAAAGATCAAGTGCTTCCAAGTCTCCCCCTCAACTTATATGGAGAACAAGACTATTACCTGATAATTGTAACTAGTGAAATAATAAAAAGACACAAAATATTATCTATACATAGCCTTTCTGTTATTCCCTCCATTTTCCACATTTATATCGCTTAGGTAATTAAACCTGTATGAAGTTTTGTGTTTGTCTACTTTGGAAAACATAATCATAATGTGTGCATTATTGAGTAACTTGCTTGTCTCACTCTATATTGTCTTATAGATATAACAGATAAACACTAGGTATGGGATAAGAACTTATTTTTTGGTAATATTGTTGTACCAAGTCATGAGACGACCACCAAGAAGGCCACCGAGACTCAGACGTTCCAAAATGCAAAAGCAAGGCAAGGCTTTATTTAAACGAGCTGCAACTCGGGCCTCGTCCTACCCACGGACACAGCGGAGGTTAGGAGGGAGCCCCGAGCTGCTGTTACACAGGGATTATAAAGGCAAAAACAAAGTTACAGCAATCAGGTGTTCAAGCAAGCAAGATTAGGACACAGGTACAAATCTGATTGGCTCAGGGCTCGAGGCATTCTGGGGGCAGTCAGAATTAAGCATTCCCAGTGGTTAGAGTTCTTGATCGGCTGGGCCCTAATAAGCTTGCCCTGGGTCTACTCACAGGGCCTGCTTATCTCAGGTTCACGTGGTAAATTGGGGTTCGCGTGGTAAAGTGGGGCCTGACTTCAAAGTCTGGCACTTCATTTCCCCTTTTTTTCTTTGGTACCTTGGGAGCCAATCATGGCTCCATTCTGTCCATTCCAATGGCTTGCATGTCTAGGGGATGATATAGAGATAAGGCATGGGCCAATAGGGCCCAAAGTAGTAACCAAATGGCCTGTCACCATTTCTCACTAGTACAGTCTCTGTACTTCTGTTTTGCATGCCTCTAGTTTATCCTGCCTCATCTTCCCAAAAACAACTCTGGTCCCTCGGTTTTAAAGGGGGGCTGATGGTTTTAAAGGGGGGCTGATGGGTGAAGTTCATCCATCTTCTGTAACTTCTTCAGGCTGACTCAGGGGCATTGACCTTATCTAGCCAGGAACCTATAACCTTAGTCTACTTTACCAAGGGACTGCACACATCAAACTGGACAGGACTCCTGCTCATCACACTTGGGAAGTCATTTATTCAGGTTCTGGTCCAAGTGATCTGGCACATCCCAGTTGCCTGTGGCCAAATCACGTAAGTCTACTACTAAGTCTGGCCACCAGGTTCCTAAGGAGGCTTCCTTAGTTGCTAAAATAAGGGGGTCACCCCAATTTGGAGTGAGCTGCCAAAATAATTGGAAAGGCTGGTGAGGGTTAACGTCAACATTAGCCAGGGTAACAAGGAAAGAAGGCAAAAAGAAAATTATAACCATATTCAGTCTAACTTTCTTTTCTTGAGGCGAAGGCGAAGCGGCTGAGTCGGGTGCTTGGAGACCTCCCATGTTCCATCACGGTAGTCATTGTCCAGGGCAAAGGGGTCAGCTGGCCTGGCGTGGAAGCAATGAACCAAAGTGGTGATGCCATCTAGGGTCCCTTCCACCGTGGTTCTAAGGATTTGGGGTTATGCCTTCGGATGAACACCAAGTCCCCTGGTCTGAATAAATGGGGGGTAGGGACAGAAGCAGAATCATATAATGCCTTAAGTTGGGGCCACATATTCTTGTGCGTGAGCTGCAAATAATCAAGTTTACACAAAAATTCAGCATCATCCAAATCAGCAAGCAATTCAGTCTGAAGGCTAGGCAGGGGCTTCCAGAAGGCTTTTCTAGATTGCCTAAAAGGCTTTTTGCATCTGCTCAGTCCAATGAAATTCTGGGAGGTTTTTGGTGGCTTCATATAGAAGCATGGCCATCGAAGCGAACCCAGGTATCCACAGCCGGCAAAAGCCTGCTGTTCCCAGGAACTCTGACTTGTCTGGCTGACTTAGGCACAGGGATTTTCAGCACAGTCTCTTCATGTGCATTGGACAGCCAACGCTTGAAATGGCAAAATGGGCCAATGTTTCTCACTAATATATTGGAAAGCTGAATAGATAAGTATTTCTAATTGTAATTCTTGTATTAAGGAAAAATTGTCACCAGATAGGTGACTTCAGGTTTACAAATTTGTGCCTTTTAACATTCTAGTTTGTAAAAGATTTTTCCTGACTGGCTGGAGAACTGATCTCTGATGACCTAAAAAACTTACCTTTGCAGGCCTTTTAACAGATCTCAATAAGGACACAATCTCAGGTCTACAAGCTTTCTTTCCTGAACAGATGTATCAGCTTAAAATTCTCACTGCCAGTCAGAGCTTTGAGTAGATATGGGGGTTGGGATTTTAAACGATCCTCTCATTTGACAAACTTACCCTTACTAACCACTATCACAGATGACTGGCAAGTTCCTTCCCAGTAGACAGACATGGGCATTAGCAAGGCATGCTTACAAACTAGTCTTCTAGGACTTCCTGGCTTTGATTAACTTTTGAAAGGCCAAACAGGAGTGACTCTAGGATCTGACACCATTTCTGCCATCCAAGCAGTGGCTTACTGCCTCTGGATGCTCTATCACTTTTGTCCCAGGAGGAGTGACTTTCCACTGGACTTGGACTCAGGGCCTGAGCACTGTCCCCCAGCTCTTCAGCTCAAGACTAGCACCCTACCACTTTGAGCTCCACACAACTCTGTTCCCAGCACTCTGCTGGCTGATTAGAGGCAAGTCTCTCACAGGGACCTTTCTCTGCCCGGGCTGGCTTCGAACCACAGATTTCAGATCAGTGAGTCTTACAAGAGGCCACTTTACTCCAATTAAAGGCCAAACAGGGTGGTCCACACAGAAGTAGTTTTTAAGCATGCTCTTACCTGGAACTTATTAAGGGCCAGTATTAGATCTTGACAAATTTGTAGGAATCACCTGTGCTTCTCTGTGGGCCTGCTGGAAACTGTTACAAAAAACCTACAAAGAAGCTGGAATGGCAATTAAACATTTTGGTAGCCATAATTCTCCTTTTCTCACTTTGCAATAATTATTTAGGACAATTTTACTTCCAAATTTCTTATCTAGAAATGTATTCTTGATTTCCAAAGCCTTTTTTACTAACCCAACACTTTAGCTTTTATCTGCATTGGAAAAACTGAAGCTCACAGGCATTCTGAAACCAGGTACTGCCCTTTACCTATGGGCTGCTTATTTCAAAAGAGCCTCTTTATTTTTTTCTTCAGTCCCAGTTACTGCATGGCATGAAGACCTTTGAACTCAAATGACAATTTTTCCTTAATACAAGAATTACAATTAGAAATACTTATCTATTCAGCTTTCCAATATATTAGTGAGAAACATTGGCCCATTTTGCCATTTCTTCCTCCATACATAGAGTTAATGAGAGTTTACTTCTATCCCCATTAGTTTAATATATATCTCCTTTTAAATCTAAATTTCTGACACTTAGCTCTGATTTTTTAACTATAGTTACTCTTTAAAACAATGCAATAATCCTTTAAAGCATTTGGTAATGCCAAAACTTGATGACCATTTGAATTTAAACTTAAACTCACTCAGTTTTACATTATACTAACAGTCTTGAACATGTTCACACATTATTAACCTCACATACTGGCATTGAATAAAATGTTAAAAATAAACATTTTTACATATGTAATTACATGTTAATGTTTTTATTTCTCTAACTACTTCCTCATATTTAAGACAGAATAAATGCCATTCGTTTCTTAATTTTGTCAATCTGATAAATATGATTTTTCCTGATGCTTTTATTTCCATTTCCTTGACCTGTTGTGAGTTACATTATTTTTAATGATCTATATTACTAATTGTCAATGTCCTATCCCACTATATTTCCTCAGTGATGAAGGCTTTGTGTTTTAGTGTGTGTATATATATATATATATATATATATATATATATATATATATATGTGAAAGCTATACACAAAATAGATATCATATTGTTATGCCAAGTTGCAAGAAGGCCACAGAGACTCAGATGTTCCGAAATGCAAAATCAAGGCAATCAGGCGAGCTGCAACTCGGGCCTTGTCCTACCCATCGACACAGCGGAGGTTAGGAGGGAGCCTTGAGCTGCGATTACACAGGGCTTATAACGGCAAAAAACAAAGTTACAGCTATCAGGTGTTCAAGCAAGGAAGATTAGGACATGGGTGCAAATCTGATTGGCTCAGGGCTCAAGACATTCTGGGGACGGTTAGAGTTAAGCATTCCCAGGCAGTTAGAGTTCTTGACCAGCTGGGCCCTAATAAGCTTGCCCTGGGTTTGTTCATAGTTTAAACAGACAACAAAATGGGGGCTTCCTGAAAATGGGGTTTACTTTAACTCTCCATTCCCCCCTTCAATATATTTACTGGTAAATATAAAAAACATATATTTACAAATGAGTATAAGATATACATTTACATGCTTTCTTTAGCCACTCCAATTGATTATTTCATAGAAATGTATACCATTTTAATTTACTTTTTTAAAAAACAGCATTGATAAATTACATCCTCTACTTGACTGCAACTTGTAGATGAATTAACACAATGTAACACACTTACATAAATTGTTCAAAGTATTCAAAGTAATTCTGCATAGTATAATAATATATGCCTATTTAATGAAGTCTAAAGAAAAATACAGAGATAATTAATGCTAAATTCAGGCTGTTAGTCCAAGGAAAATTATAGAATGAATTGCTTGGGGATCTTTTAGGAACTGTAATTATGTTTGTTGTTGTTGGTGGTCGTGGTGGTCTTTTGCCAGTCCTTGGGCTCAGAACTCAGAGACTGGGCTCTGTCACTGAGCCTCTTTGTGCTCAAGTATAATGTCTACCACTTGAACCATTGTGCCACTTCCGGGTTTTTCTGAGTAGTTCATTAGAGATAAAAAATGTCTCAAGGAATTTTCTGCCTAGGCTAGTTTCAAACTGTTATCCTCAGATCTCAGCCTCCTGAGTAGCTAGGATTACAGATGTAAGCCACCATCAGTCAACTATAAAAGGTTTTAATGGTTTTGCCTTCGAGGCTTTAGGAGGAGTTCCTCATATGGTTGATTGGTGTGGTGGGGCAGGGCTTGTTAGGGATGGAAAATTAATACTGGTGTGTGTGTGTGTGTGTGTACGTGTGTGTGTGCACGCACGTGTGTGTGTGTGTGTGTGTGTGTTCTGGTTCTGTGGCTTGAACTCAACACCTGGGTGCTGTCCCTAAGACTTTTAGCCTCTTTGTGCTCAAGGCAAGGGCTCTACCACTTGAGGCACAATACCACTTCTGGCTCTTTCTGAGTGGTTTATTGGTGATAATAATCTCATGGGTTTTTCTGCCAGGGATGGCATCAAGCTACAGTCCTCAGATTTCAGCCTCCTGAGTATCTAGGAATATAGTTGTGAGCCACTGGCACCTGGCTTTTAATTATGTTTTGAAAATCTATTCTTTATTTTTTACTGATATTAATTAATAGGACTATCAGTGGTATTCACTATGATGGTCACATGCAGGCACACAGACACATAATGGTGTGCATTAATCACATTCATACTCCCTTCTTGTACTTTTAACCTGCACCCACAATATCCCAATTCTTAGTAATTGTTCTACTTTAAGTTGATTGTTTTCCATTCTAAGTTACCACAAATGGGAAAGAACTGTTTTACTGTGTCTGACATTTCAGTGAACATGGTGTGTTCCAGTTTCATTCAGTTTCTAACATACTGTTAGAATTTCATTTTTCTTTATGGTTAAACAAAACTTTACTGGTGATTGACACATAGGCTAATAACATAGCTTGGTTATTATGAATTGTGTAGTAATGAATATGGATGTTCAGGCATCTGTGGGCTATGTTGACTTTATTTCATTTGACTATATGCCCAGGATAAGGAAGGCTGGGAAATGTGGTCTTCTATTTCTATATTTTGAGGCAACTTTACTATTTTACACAGTGGCTATACTAATTTACATTTCCATCAGCCAAACCTTTTTCTTCTTGTTGTTGGCAGCATTTGGGGTATGAACATGCACATGCATCAAGGTGTGTGGCTAGGTCTATTTTACTTTTGTAAAAGTCATTCCAACTGGAATAATTGTATCTCAATAAGGGTTTTATTTACTTTTTTTTTTACTTTAGGGTCTTATGATCTGATTTTAATTTATTTATCTAGCTTTTTTACTCTAAGAACAGAAGTACTATATTGAGTAAGTGTGAAGAGAACTGGAACCCTTGTGTTATTCCAGATTTTTTTAGATAATTTTAACTTTTTTCTTTGTTCAGTAATGTTGGCTATGTGTTTGTCATATGTTATGTCACAGAATATTTATTCTACTGCTTCATTTTTCACCAAGTTTCATTGTGACGTAATATTATTTGTGGAAACTTTTTCTACATCAAGAGAAATGATCATGTGATTATGTTCTGTAACTTTGTTAATGTATTATATTAATTGATTAGCACTTATTAAAACAACTTCACATCCTTGAAATGAAACCAACTTAATCATGACATATGAGCTTTTATTGTGTTGTTGAATTCAATTTGCAAGAATTGAGAAATTTTTACATACATATATTCCTGAAGAAAATTAATCCATGTAGTATCTCTTTATTGGTGCATCCTTATTTGGTTTGGCTATCAGGTAAATATTGGTGTGTGTGTGTGTGTGTGTGTGTGTGTGTGTGTGTGTGTGTGTGCATGTGTGTGTGTGTGAGAGAGAGTGAACGAGAGCATCATTTCTAAATATTAATCCATGTTCCCAGAAAATAAAACTAAAAATTGATAAATGAGACTGAATCAAATTATAAAATCTGCACAAAAAAGAAAAAAATCTTCTTATACGATCACTCTGATCATATAAAAAATTGTTAAAATGAACTTTAAGAAATGGAAACAAGAGGTGAGATTTTGTCTTTGTTTCTTTATTTTATTTTGTCTTGTTTGTTTAACTGCCTTTGAGAGGGTAAGGGTGAACATAAATGAAGGGACAAAGGAACAAATGCAGTGTTAGCACTCATTAGACACCATGTTGAAAATGAAACTATACAATGTGTTCGTAGGGATGTCAGGGAATATCTGGGAGAGAGTGAGGAACAGGGTGACCTTGTCCAAAAAGAAATGTACTCTTCGTCTGACTTATGTAAGTATAACCACTCTGTACATCACATTTATAATAACAATATTTTTAAAGTAAAATCCAGCCAGGAGGCTGAGTGAGATCTGAGGATTTCAGTTCAAAGCCAGCCCAGGCAGGAAAGTTCATGAGACTCTTACCTCAAGTTAAACACCAGAAAACTGGAAGTGGTACTGTGAACCAAAGTAGTACAGTGCTATCCTTGAGCAAAACATCTCAGAGAGAGCACCCAGGCCCCGTAAATTCAAGCCCTATGGCCACCCAAAACAAAAAGAAAAATGTAAATACACAGAATAAGGGAAAATCCACCCCAGTTTATTCAATGGATAAAGGATTAATATCCGGAACACACCGAGAGTTTAAAAAATAAAAGAGTAAAACAATAAAAACTCAATTAATAAATAGGTACATTAAATAGATATTTCAGAATAAAAAGTGAAAATAGCTATGATACACATGAATACAGACATTCCATCTACTTTGATATCATTAGCAACTTGTTACTGGAGAGTAATGAGCTTTAAGAGCTATCTCACATTACCACAGTTTTCTTATATTTCTTGTTTCTTTGGTTGAATTCTATGCATCTGATGTAATGGATACCTTCTCCATGTTTATTAATGGATTTCTTAAGTATACATTCTTCTCCCAAAGGTATGTTTTGGGCTATGAGTTTTTTGCTCAATGATAAGCTTATTTCAGTCTGGGCTTCATGGTATAATTTCCCTAGCTTCTCTATGTGGACACAGTGTGTAAAACATCAGAGTTAGAGGCCACTTTGTGTGCAGTTCATAGAAAACTGAGAAGACGAGCAGTTTAAGCAGTCTCCTAGCTTTACTGAGATGGTAAGTACTGAGATTTTTTTTTAATATGCTTCTGGTAGCTTTAGTATGGTCTTCCTTATGATCCTTTGAGTAAATGCCCAAAAGTGGGGTTGCTAGTTTAGCCTTTTGAGGTACCTCCATACTGCTTTCCAGAGTGGTTGAACGTGTTTACACTTCCACCAACAGTGTAGCAGGTTTCCTTTTGTCCACATTCCACCAGGATCTGTGGTTATTAGTTTTCTTTATTTCTTATACATTATATTTTTATAATTTCAATGATGTTTTCAATATCATTATAATTGGTTATCAATAAAATGAAGGAAAGCTATTGATTTTATATGTATTGGTTGTAAATTAACTTACTAACATTAATTCCAGTAACTTTTTTCCTTACAGTTACAACTAAAGTCTATAAACTGTAAAATTTCCAAATAGAGAAAATATTCTTATTTTTACTCTTCATTTATGAATATTTAATTCACTGTCTTATCAGATTAGATTATTAAATACTAAAATATTTTGCATAATGGTTGATACATAACTCCTTGCCTGGTTCTTGGTTTTAATAAAAATGACTTGAAGACTTACCATTTGATACTAATGCTTGTTTTGAACTCCATTGTATGCCATCCCTCCCAATTCAGTCTTACTTAATTATAAGTATTCAGATTGTCCTTTTGAAGATAAAAATCTTGGGCATCTTATTTATTCTTGGACATTTTTATTTTATGTATTAAAGTGAAAATACTTTTTTACATAAAAATTTTCTGAGATTTTTGAATGGGTTATTGATTAGAGTGATTATACTGATTGATTATACTGATTACTCTGAAGAGAACTGGCATATTTTAAAATGTTGAGTATTCCAATATACAGTCATGGCCATTCCTTTTACATCTCTAGGTTTTCTAGTAATTTTATAGATTTATATACACTGAGCATGTGCATCCTTTGGTCCTTATTCCTCTCTGTTTCTAGATTTGAATTTGCGTATTTGGCTTGCTAGTAAAAAGAAACAAATATTAAAACAAAATTGGCTATTGTTTACCAACTTTGCACCAGACATGCTAAACTTAACTATTAGTTCTAACACTTTTTCTGTAAGTTCATCTTGCTGTTTCCCCAAGCAATTACACTGATTATGAATGACAGTTTTATTTGAGACTTTCCCACTTCCATAGAGCCTGGAATCTCCAGAACAATTTTAACAGGGGTCGTAGAAATAAGGATCTGCATAGGAAATTGCAGGGTTGGAGAGAAAGTAGATCACCCTAGAGGCCTGATGTAGGATAAAGAGTCATCTTTTAGGAGGTAAATTAGATCTCAGTTCCTATAATTATGAATATAAATTGGTATAATTATTTGATCAAATATTCATTATTCTTATTATCATTATGTGACTCATAGTTCAAGGATTATGTGCAAAATAAATTTAGGTATGTCTGTATCAAAGATATGTAAAAGTTGAACCGATATAATATCAATTTTGTTTTCAGAAATCTAATTTTTATAACAGGAAAATAAAGTACAGTATATTTACATAGTGGAATTCAACAATGAAGTAAATTTTAACAAACTGTATGTACAGAAAATGGTATACCTAAGCTTTAAAATAGTGGTCACAAATAAGAGAAAACAGCCCTGAAAAAGTGCATAGGGCAGGCATTTCATTGGAAATTTACTTTTTTCTTTTATTTGTACTTTTTTCTACTAGTTTTAGTGCCATTACTGATATATTGGGTTAAAGCATGTATTTTTCTTTCTTTGTTTGTTTTTTTCTGTTTATGTGGTACTAAAGAATCGAACCCAACAACAACAAAAAAAAGGATCGAACCCAGGGCTTCATGCTTTCCAGGCAAGCACTCTACCACAAGGCCACATTTCCAGCCCCTAAAGTGTGTTTTATTATTGTTTGTATTTTATTTGTCTCACCTGAATTTTAGCTATTTTCTTTTGAGTTATGTTTTACTACTTGTTTTCCTTTCTGTTAGAATATTGTATACACTTTTTATTATTTTGGCAATTTCTTAAGAGATGTGTCAAATTCTACATGTGCATATATACATATATATATAGAGAGAGAATATTCTACATATAAAGTGAAATAATATATACTAAGGATTGAAATAACCCATAATAATTAAGCATGAAATAAGCACGTTTAAATTCAATAATTTGTTCTACAGCTACTACAGTTGTTTTATAACTAGATTACAATTAATGAATTCATTAAGGCTTTCAATTTGAAGACATTCTGTTTGTACTGTTCTATCTTTAGATAAATCATGAAATTCTGCTTTATTTGCTGAGATTATCCTTTGGAATTTATAAGAATGACAATTCCAAAGGATAATCTCAGTATAACATACTTAGGCAAAGTAACATTGCCATATTCTTTAATCAGTCACTTATGATAACTAGTATCTTTGTGTGTGCGTGGGGGGGGGGGAGGCACACTGGTCCTGGGGGTTGAATTTAGGATTTAAGTGCTGTTCCTAAGCATTTTGTGACCAAGGCTAGTGCTCTACTGCTTGAACCACAGTTCCATTACTGGGTATTTATTGGATAATTGGAGGTAAGTGTTCCATGGAGTTCCTGCTCTGGCTGGCTCCAAACTGTAATCCTCAGGACTCCTAAGTAACTCAAATTACTGGCATGAGCCACATGACCCCAGCAATACAATATGCTTGAATGTAATACCTACACCCTTCATAAAGTGTTACTGAGCTAATAAGTTAATAAAAGAATTACTTTCCAACCATTTGTTGTAACACAACATAAAGAAACACAGCCCAGGGTTTTTGAATGTGTGTGTGTGTGTGTGTGTGTGTGTGTGTGTGTGTGTGTGTGTTGTGTGTGTGTATTATAACTATAAAATTGATTTTTTACTACCTTCCTCCAACAAATGGAAATAGGAGTTGGAATAATTTGTTGCATTGGAGAGTGTATTTTGTCAATCTCTAAACCACTGGCCTCTCACAAACTCCCAAATGCAGCATCTCCTTAAATCTTTATAGGTTTTATTCATAATATGGACTGCATATGTCCTACTATGACTCCAGTGAACTTGCTTCTGCTCACAGTTTGACTAATATAATGTCAGAATATACTATTAGCGATATTTTGCAGCATCTTCAGATTGCCAAGGTATCTGCAGAGTACCTTATGACAAGGAAGAAGTCTATAAGAAAGAGTATATGTAAATATACTATGTGTAACAACCTAAGTAAACAAGATTTGTTTCTGTCATCTTTTCTGATTAGTATTGAAAAATATATTGTAACATTTATGAATTTGTATTCTAGTAAAAGTACCAAATCCAGCAAAGTAGTTGGAAATGGACATAGTGAACAGTTGAATTTGTCATAGTCCATTCTCCTGTTAGAATCCAATGTGCCCTTACACAGGTCAAACTCAGACTGGTGAGTTAAAGAACTGTTATAGAGATAGTAAGCCTTAATCTTTAGTTATATATATATAGATATATATTACATATAATATATAATATAATATATAATATAATATACACACATACACTTATGTACACACCTATATATGTAATAACGTAAGAAACAAATACAAGAGTTCTTTTAACTTCCAACTTTATCAGTACAACTGGGAATTTGTGAATTATGGAAATGAAATGCTGATTGAATCTGGACTTCAAGCTAGACCTGGTCCAGGGATCCTTAACTTCCCACTTATCTCCCACTCCATTTGGTGGAGTGATATTTATCTAAATATCAATTTAGATCCTATATCTATCAGTCCTCAAGCTGATTGATATTCTGCTACCCATATTTTATGTTATAGAAGAAAATACCATAGGCTTCATGGAGGAAGAATTGATAGAATCATTGCTATATATACGTTTCAAGTTAATTCCTCATAGGTACTGAAATCTTGTTCATAAAGTAGGCTCAATACTAAGAAGTGGAAAATGAGTGTGACAATTTTATTGAAGGATCTTCCCTGATTTGATAATACCCTGGTTTATTATATATTTCTTGTTGATTCTTAGGGACTAATATATCATACATATCAGTTATTCTCTGCATATTACATTCCCCTTTATGTTGCTCTTATTTTGTCCATAATAACTCCTCTTCCTTTGCGTATGTTGGTAAAGCAGTGATCCCAGTCTGTATCTTCCACTGTCACCACTTAATACACTACTTAGTGATGCTGAAACCCCTCTGTCACAAGAAAGTGTTTTATTGTATTAATTGGAATCTTGTGTGATCTTTCCAAAGAGCACAACCATATATTAATTTTATATATGATATATATATGCACTTTCGAATTCTTTTTTTCTCTTTTTACTTTTTATTTATTAATTAAATTTTGTTGACAAAGTATTGTGCAAAAGGGGTACAATAACATAATAGGGCAGTGAGTACATTTCTTGTGATATCTTACACCCTCATTTTTCTTTCCCTTCCCTAGATCAGGTAGGCTTATATACAACACCCAGTGTACCAAAAACATATACAGTAGCCACGTGGCATACGCCAAAGGAAATTCACCTAGAACTTTAAATATAATGTCAGCAATAGAGTTTGCTTATCCTTGTCTTATATGATCATACATATATAGCTTTTGAGCTATTGTGATCCACTGAGAGGTCTATTTTAGACCTTTTTATGTTTAGTAGTTGTTTGGTTTTAGTTACATAATGTAAGGTCGCTTACCACACCTATGGGAAATAGCATTTGACAAAGTTTTTTGTTTTGCAGACGTGGTCTCTAGTGTCCAACAACACCCCCCCCCCCCCGCGACCTTAACAGTCACATATCAAGGAGATCATGCCCCTTTGTTTTCTGTGTTCTAGGCTTCTCTCGCTCAACATTATTTGTTCAAGTTCTAACCATTTCCCTGTGAATACCAATATTTTATCATTTCTAATCTCTATGTAGTATTCCATTATGTATAGGTACCACATTTTTTTTAGATCTATTCATCTGTGGAGGGGCATCTGGCTTGTTTCCTTTAGATCCTCTTTGCTATGGAAAGTCCTGTTTTTTCTCTCAAAGGTGAATTCTAATTTTGCCGGGTATCTAATTCTGGGTTGGCAGTTGTTGGCCTGGAGGACTTGGATTGTGTTCTTCCATTCTCTTCATGTGTTGTAAGTTTGTGTGGACGGGTCTGCCGTGATTCTAATCTTTTTTCCATTGAAATAAATGTCTTTCTTCATTTTGGCTGCATTCGAAATTTGCTCTTTATTCTTGAGATCTGAGGTCTTAATAATTATGTGCCTAGGTGAGGATTGTCTAGGGTCTGGTCTGCCAGGTGTCCTATATGCTTCCGTTGTTGGGTGAGATTGGGGACATTTTCTGCAATAACTCTATTGAATATGTGTTATATCCTCTGCTCTGGTACTCCTCTCCTTCATCTATTTCGATAATTCGCAGATTATATCTCTTCTCCCTGTCCTCTATCTCCTGGATTAGTCTGCCCAGGAGTCTGACATTTTCTTGGAGTGTGGTAATTTTCTGGTCCTTATCAACTGTATTGTCGTCCAAAAGAGAAATTCGAGATTCAATATGATCAATTCTTTGTGATGTGGCTTCGAGTGTGGTTTGCATTGGGGCAAGTGAGATGTGTATGGTTGCCAGATCAGTTCTCATGGTGGTAATTTCTTCTTTTAATGAGTTGTGTTTTGAATCTATTTTTTCATGCATTTTGTTTCTCAGGATGTTAAGGTCTTCTTTAACGGAGAAGTAGACTGTATCCATTTTTACTTGCATTTCTTTCTTGACTTCCTGAAGGTCCTTCGAAATTTCCAATCTAAACTCCTGGAATTGTTTTCTGAATTCACTCCTGAGGCTTTCGATCATTTCTTCTATCTTAGTCTCAGTTGTTTTTTTAACCTCTATCTCCTCCTCGGTCATAATACTTTTTGTAGCTGGCGAGTTGGCTTGACCTTTCATGAAATTTGTAATATTTCTTTGTGATTTACACATCGAGAGATCTGCACCTGTACCTGGCGACCTTGACTTGTCTTTGTGCTGATTCTCTCTGGTCCGTCAGTGGGGATTGTTTGTGTCCTGGCTCTGGATTTGAGTTTGGCTGTTGAACCTTACTGCCCTATGGGTGAGCGTGACCATCTTGGTTGTTGCCGAGGCGGTCACCCTCACCGCAGTTAGGGGTGGGTAGGTTCTGTGTCTTTCTCTGCAGGTCTGTCCTCTGCCGCTGTGTTGTGTTGACCCTTGGGGGCCCCTGTTGAGGGTTCGCGGGTCACTGATTTAGCGTGGAATGGAGGCTTTTCTCTTCTTTGATTCTTTCCCCTCTAGTTGTTGTGCGTCAAGAGAGCTCACCTCTCTGAGAATTGCCTCTGAGGGGTGGCTCGCCCACCTGTGTGAGTTTCTTTTTTTTTTTTTTTTTGCCAGCCCTAGGCCTTGAACTCAGGGTCTGAGCACTGTCCCTGGCTAGCACTCTGCCACTTGAGCCACAACGCCACTTCTGGCTGTTTTCTATATATGTGGTGCTGAGGAATCGAACCCAGGACTTCATGTATACAAGGCAATGTGTGGAGTTTCTTGTCAGAGCAGGTGTTGCCGCTGGGGGGCCCTGCCCACCTGTGTGGAGTGCACCTATCAGAGCTGGCGTTGCTGCTGAGGGGGTAGCTTGCCCACTTGTGCGCTCCTGCAGGGGGTTGACCACGAGATCCTCCTGCTGAAGGGCTAGCACACTGACCCACTTTGGCCCTCTGTGGGGCGTGTGCATGTGCGCTCTTGTGCTTCTTTTGGGGGCACACTGCCCCGGGTTGTTGGAGGGTGCTTGTGCCCTCTTGTAAAGCTACTGTGGGGGCAGTATGCGTGGTCCCCAGCAGGTTTCAGTGTCTGGGCATGGGTTGGTGCCCACAGGCTCTCTGCACCTCCTCTGTGAGGGGGGGGGCGTGTGCTCAGGCCCAGGTGTCCCTGCTGGGTTGGTATTGCACACCAGCAAGCCTGTGACTGCTGTTCAAAAAGTCCGCATGAACCAGGGCACCTCAGATGGCTTGCAAATGCCTACCAGTCCCCTGGTCCCTGCTGGGGGGGGGGGGGATGGTGCAGACAGATTCAGGCTCCCTAGCTGAGGCTTTGGGGGACGCTGGCCTAAGGTATCACCCCGTCACCTTGTTGGGTGCTGCTCCACCCAGTGCTAGATCCTGAGTCCTCCCAGAAGCTGTAGGGTCCTAGAGTCGCCAGATATGGGGCTCTTTTGTTCCCTCGGGGTAGGGAGGGGGAGGGAGGGAGCTCTAGCTTCTTTGTCCCCTTGCGATGAGCACTACATGAGGTTTTGGGTCTCTGCTAAGGCTGATCTCCCGTGGGGGGGAAACAATGGGAAACTTACTGGTCCTGGATTGTGTGTGTGTCCCACACTGCTGTGGGCTTTTCCGGGCTGGAATGTGGCAATTGAGCATTTGGCGGTGGCGTTCCTGGCTCTCCCTGTGTGGCAATCCCCATCTGCACCGCCTGGTTCCCCTGCTGTTGTTTTCTGGTCCCAGCCTTTCCATCCCATGCCTCCAATACCGCGCCGCCGTCTGTCTCGGTCTGGTCAGCTCGCAGTCTGGGGCCCGTGGAGCTACTGCTGTCTGGACTCTGCACTCATGGCGGGACTTTTTGGCTGTGGTTTCTCTGGTTGCCGATGGTCTGTGGTCCCTTTACCGGTGCCGGGGCCACTTTCCCAGCCTAGCCCTATTTGGGCCGGGGTTGGTGGGGGGGTACCCTGGAGATTTTCCAGCTCCGTGCAGGTTATAGACTTTTCTTTCTTTGTTCTTTTTTGTTTCCTGTGCTTCTGTGTTTGTTCTGGTTGTTGGGTTTGCTGGTCTGTTGATGGGCAGTTGGGTGTTGGAGTTCCCAGCTCACTATTTGGTTGGAGTGAGTTGAGGTGCCTTCCTATTGTGATGGTGCCATCTTCCCTCCTCTTAGAATTCTTAATTCCATAATTGCTATGATTCATTATTTAATATTCTATGAATACTTGTGAGTATGTTGTAACTACGGCTACTTCATTTAGTGAAATTATTTGCTCTTTCATTTTTTACTCTTATTTGCTTAATCTCGTAATATCATGTGTTATATTTCCATGTTTTAGAGCAAATGTCAGAAAAACTTCTCTCCTATAAAAAGTAAAATAGAAATTATTTTAGGCTTTTCAGAATATACACTCCATGGCTAGAGAAAACTTTACTCTTAATACATAGGGGCAAAGGTCTTGAAATTGTGAGATCCAACTGTAATCTCAATTCCTCAGGAGATGACAATAAGAGTATTGTGATCTGAACCAGCCCAGGTAATAGGCAGTAAGACCTTATGTGGAAAAAGGGAAAAAATAAACTAAAAGGAGAAGTCATGGGTCAACTACTATATACTTTGTTTAGCAAGCATGAGCCCCTGAGTTTGATCACCTGCATAGCCAAAAAGAATATGTGCTATGTATTGACTATATGTTGGTTTCACCTCTTGATATAAATATATTATGAGACAATGGTTTTATCCAAATGTTATATTCTAGTTTTTGATGATTCTGTTTTCTTTTTGCCAGTCCTGGGCCTTGGACTCAAGACCTGAGCACTGTCCCTGGCTTCTTTTTGTTCAAGGCTAGCACTCTGCCACTTGAGTCACAGCACCACCTCTGGCCATTTTCTGTATATGTGGTGCTGGGGAATCGAACCCAGGGCTTCGTGTATAGGAGGCAAGCACTCTTGCCACTAGGCCATATTCCCAGCCAATTGTTATATTCTATATTCTTAGGGAGAGAGCTTTCTTTTTCTTTCTGTTTTTCTTCCTCTTTTTCTGCCAATTATCCTTTTTCATCTCCTTCTATCTTGTGTTGCTCAGACTCTTTTTGAAAATCTGGACTCCTCAACTTCATCTTAACAATTACTAGGGTCCATTTATGATGAAAGCTCTGGAGAAAACAGGAATCCATGGAACATTCCTGAGTATAATAAAGGCTGGGTATGACAGACCTACAGTTAGCATCATGCTTAATGGCAAAAAGATAAAGCCATTTCCTTTAAAATCAGGAGTGAAACAAGGATGTCTACTCTCTCCACTCTTCAATATGATATTAAAATTCCTACCTAGAGTAATAAGACAAGATGCAAACATGAAGGGGATCCAAATAAGGAAAAATGAAGTAAACCCTCCCCTCATTGAAGATGACATGATCCAGTACTTAAAGAACTCATATGTTCTACTCCAAAGTTACTTGAGCTGATCTGAAATTTTGGCAAAATAGCAGGGTATAAAATTGACTAGCAAAAATCAGTAGCTATTCTTTATGCCAACAATGAGAAGAGCGAGGATGAAATCAGGAAAGCAACTCCTTTTATAATAGCCTCAACAAAAATAAAATAAAATACACAGGAATTAACTAAAGAAATGGAGAATTTCCATGATTAAAAACTTTAAAAACCTGAAAAAGGAAGTTAAATCAGAACTAAGGAAGTGGGAAAACCTTCCATGCTACCGGATTTGGAGGATTAACATCATGAAAATGGAAATACTGCCAAAGGCTATCTATAACTTCAATGCAATACCCATCAATATCCTAACTTCATTCTTTAATAAAATAGAAGAAGCAATCCAATAATTCATATGGAATAATAAAAGACCCCAAATAGCAAAAGCAGTCATTTGCAGGAAGAACTGTACTTGAAGAATATCAATACCAAACTTCAAACTCTATTTCAAACCTATAATAATAAAAACCACTTGGAACTTGCATACGAACAGGCCTTGGGATGACTGGAATAGAACTGAAGACCCAGAAATGAATCCACAGACCTATGGCCACCTAATCTTTGATAAAGTAATAAAAAAAATAGGATGGAAGAAAGACAGCCTCTTCAACAAATAGTGTTGGCAGAAGTGTTTGTTAAACACTAGTAAAAAACTAAAGCTAGATCCTTATTACCCCACACCAGAAGCAATTCCAAATAGATCAAAGACCTTGAGGTAAAAGCAAATAACCTGAAAACATTGCAGGAAGGAATAGGAGAAATAGTGGGGTTCGTTGGCACAGGTAGAAACTTCGTTAGTAAAGAACCAGAAACACAACAAATCAAAGTAAGGTTGAACAAATGGGATTGAAATAAACTGCAGAGCTTCTACATGGCAAAGGGCATAGCAAGCCAGATAAATGGAAAGCTCTCAGGCGAGGAGAAGATCTTCACTAGTCATAAAACAGACAAGGACCTTATATCTAAAATATACTTAGAATTCAAAAAATTAACCCCTCCCCAAAACAAATCCTCAAAGGAAAAAATGGCCCATTAGTAAGTGGGCTAAAGACTTAAAGAGAGGCTTCTCTGAAGAGGAAGTGAGAACGGCCAACAGACACATAAAGGAATGCTCAACATCTCTGGCTATAAAAGAAATGAAAATCAAAACAACATTGAGATTCCACCTAACCTTAATTTGAATTGCCTTTATCAAAAAATCTAATAACAACAGATGCTGGTAAGGTTGTAGCCAAAAGGGAATGCTGCTACACTGTTGGTGGGAGTGTAAACTTGTTCAACCACTCTGGGAAGCAGTATGGAGGTCCCTCAAAAGACTAAACACAGAGCTCTCATATGGCCCAGCAATCCTACTCCTGGGCATTTACCCAAATTATCACCAACAAGACCATACTGAAGCTACCAGCACAACATGTTTATTGCATTATTTACCACAACCAAGACATAGAACCAACTCTGATTCCCCTCAGTAGATGAATGGATCAAGAAAATGGAATTCTATGCTTCCATCAGAAAGACTGGCATTTCCCCACTCATAAGGAAATGAAGAACCTTGGAACAAAGCATATTAAGTGAAGTAAGCCAGCTGGAAAGAAGCATAGATTCCATGATCAATAGTGATGTATATATGATCATAGAGGATGATGCTAAGTGAAACCAATTCCAATGTATGGAAACAGGAGGTGTTTCACTGTTATTGTTATTTTAATGCACTATGTGAAATTATTTCTTTTTTCTTTGTTTTTCTTTCCTATCATCTATCCCCTAGTGTAACTATATTTGATTTTGTTAACCTGGTAATGTGTATGTGTGTATCTGAATTCAAGAAGGGAAGGAGAACATCAAAATGACGAGACAAGGGACGAAGAATGAATCAATACAACAGTGAAATTCACAAGAAAATACGTTGAAAATTAAGCGCACAACATGAGGGGTTGGTTTGGGGGGAGGAAAAGTGGGAGAAACATGAGGGAGGGGGCAACTAGTTTGACAAGAAATGCACACACTACCTTAGGTATGTAACTGTAAGCTCCCTACAACACCTTGACAATAAAATAAAAAATTTTAAGAAAAAATTTCTTTGGAAAGGTACCTTGCTTCCTATGTCATCTTTTTTTTTGTAAACTCTTAGCTATTTATAGTCATATAAATCTCTTGATTTTTAGTGATATGTGATATAAAATTTTACTAAGAATGTCACTTCTGAACTCAACATTCTCATAACTTCCTTAACATTGAAAATAAAACCCCAAGTTTACTAATTAGTCCATATTTTCCAGTTTGGCCTAGTCGCTCTCAGTTTTTTCATCATCATCTGTATTACTCTGTCCCTTACTTACACTTTCAAACACATAAAATCACACTCTGGAGTTTTGTATTTGCTATTTGCTCTGCCTCAAACTCTTCATTTCCTGCTATTATCATTACTGCTTTGTTCACATTTCTACTCAAATTATACTTTCATAGAGAAGTTATTACTAAAAATCTTTCTAGCACTTGCCACCTCTCACAGATGCACGGACACTATGGTTTTCCTCATAGGGAATAATTAGTACAAGTTTAGGTTAGTCATAGCAGAAGATCACAATAGCCCAATAGCTATACGGTATGAACACATAAGGTGATGCTAAGTGAAATGAACTCCACGTTATGGAAACAAGTGGTATATCATTGTAATTATTTTCAACATACCATGTGAAACAGTACCCTTTTTTTCTTTCATATTCCCTTCCTGTGGTTTTACCCCTGTTATCACTGTATCTGATCTTAGTACCCTGTATACTGTATATACATGTATTGGAACTAGGGAAGGGAAAGGGAATATCAAAATCGAGAGACACAGGAAAAAAAGACAAATGATTCCAAAAGCAATACTTACAAAACCATTTGGTGTAAACAACTGTACAACTCATGGGGGGGGGGGTCTGGGAGAGGGAAAGGGGAACGGGGAAGGTGGGGGATAAATGAGGGAGGAGGTAATAAATTGGATAAGAAATGTACTTATACATATGAAACTGTTACCCTTCTGTACTTCACTTTGATAATAAAGAAAAAAAGAAATTTAAAAGAATAACTGCACCAAATATTAGGTGAGATATAGATGTTCTGAATCACTGAAAATACCAAGAGGGCTGGGAAGATGCACATAAGATAGATCTGGAAAAATATTTGGCAAATGGTAAGCACTAAGTCAAAATCTCGAGAACTGATTGTATAGTTGAATGAATAAAGAAATTCCAAATGGAGCTTGGGAAACTGAGTTTATGGGTGGGGTTGGGAGACAGGGGTAGAATGATGCAAGGGGAGACATTGATCAAGCTGTAAACACAAGTAAACTTACATGTTGACTACAAGTATAAAAGTCCTTGTTCTCCCTATCACTATTGCCTGAAGAATAAAATTGATTACCTAAATATTTGATCACATATTCCAGATTAATCAGAATTTAAGAAGCTTTATTAAGCAAATAAGCCAGGTTTTAATCAAGTTTTGATATTTCTACACATATTATCCTGTATAATTAAGTCCCTAATATTATCATATTCTAATTTCAAATAAAATGAAATTAAAAATAAAGCTGATCATGATCAGAGTTTAAAAATGTGTACTAAAGTCACTTAAACTGGACTATTTTATTGACCTAAGAAAATTTTCTAATCAAACATTAAATGAAATATCACCAGGTCTAAAACTATTTTCCTCTTGGTGATTTATAAACTTAAATCACATAGGAAATTAGAAATGATAAAATACATTGTACAGTATCTTATAGCAACTCCCTGGGGCTTAAATTAAAGTATCTAAATAAAGTTCATTTATGTGGTACCTCCTAAAGTAAATGCACAGTTAAGTAGCTGTTGTTGATCTTTAATATGCAATTATTTTGGCTTATGTGCTTTCAAACTTAATATTCTAAATTATAGTTAGGACATTTTTGGAACAAGAAAAATTCACAAAGCCATATAATTTATCAGTAACTTATTGGTATCTCCTTTGCTATTTGGGGTTGCTATTAAAAATTTGTGTACTTATTTTCTTCCATTTTAGATTAAGATATGATTGTTAAAAACATCCACATGAGGTGATTTTGTACATTGTAAGGTATGTAACATTTAATATATAGTTCTTCACTTTTTTAACCCCATGTGTATATTTATATTTTTTAGTTAATTTGAATACAGAAAATGGGTCAAGTGCCTTGCTCTTGTGAGTAATGCAGTTTTATCAAATGATGAATAATGGAAATGCTGCTAGAAATAACAAATGAGGATTCAAAAATATGCAAACAAAGTCATCCAGATTGAGGGTCAGAATCTAATATTTAATAGCTATGTGACTACAGAAAAGTATTCGGCCTTCCTGGGTTTTTCTTTATATAAAACCAGTTTGAGTACATATTTTTTGCTTAAGTCATGGGGTTCTTATGAGAATTATTGTTATTAAAATAATTGAAGTCTTAAGACAATGGTACACAAACTCAAAAAAGGCATACTAAAACTAATCCAAAGCTTTGAAAATAATTGAATCAGTTCTTCTGTTCAGCATTTTAACGTCTTAGTGTTTGCCTGGCACTGTACAGGAGTTAGATACAGACTGACTATAAAGAAGTTAAGAGGTACATGAAGGGAGCATTCTTCTAAACAGAGTAAAACAAAGTAAAATAACATGAAATGCTTTTCATTAACCAACTATCCTCTACAGTGAAAGGATTATCAAGCACATTCATCTCTCTCTATATTGAGCTTTTAATGCTAGAAGAGGAAGCAGAATGTATGAAAAATACAAGTAATGGTCAGAAGAAATGTGAGAAAAATAATATGTGTTCAAGAGTCATATAAACAGTGAAGAATAACAAATAATAAAGTCATCATAAATGTCAAGTATAGGAGAGTAGACTATAAAAATAAATAGAAAATTCCCATTGGATTTGATATTTCAAGAGATTGAAGAGTTTCTCTAAACTGGTTTTATTATTTTTAATACTTATTTATTGTCAAAGTGATGTACAGAGAGGTTACAGTTTTATATGTTAGGCCTTGGGTACATTTCTTGTACTGGTTATTACCTCCTCCTTCATTCCCCTCTCCCTTTCCCCCTTTCCCTCTCCCCCAGTGAGTTGTTCACTTGTTTTATCCCAAATGGTTTTGCAAGTATTGCTTTTGGAGTCATTTGTCGTTTTATCCTTTGTCTCTCGATTTTGATATTCCCTTTCACTTCCCTACTTCTAATACCAGTATATACAGTATCCAGTGTACTCACATGAGATACAGTGATAGCACAGATACAACCACAGAAAGGGGATACAAGAGGATCATCAACAAAAGAAGCTACGGATTCACATGACATGTTTAAAGCAATTACAACAGTGATATAACAGTCATTTCCATAACATGGAGTTCATTTCACTTAGCATCATCTTATGCGTTCATAGGGTGTGGAAGCATCGGTAACTGCAACAAAGACAGGACACAGGGGACGTGGTTCTGTGCTTTATTTTTGGGGTATTAGTGTTATATGAGGTTAGAGAACAATTCATAATTCCAAGAGCAAAACTGAACGATTTGCCACTCCATTCATACCATGGATATCATCACAACAAAAGATCAGATTAGCAAAGGTAAAGCTCCAATTAGCTTCCGCAAAGCTCAATTGTCTTGACAATAGAATTCCCTTCTCTGGAGTAGTTGGGCAAACCCTTACAATCCCTTCTCCTGAGTACTTGGGCAGACAATATAACCCAGGAATTTTCTATTCAGGGAAGGAAAATCTCATGATAGAGTGGCTTGCTTTGGCCAACAAACAGAGGAAATCCCCCACTGGCCCTTTGGTATTCCAGGAAAAGTTGCTGAGGATAAGTTCCCCCACTGGTCAGAGGAATGTGGTCCTTCCACAATAGGGGCATAGCTATTAGGCTCTTGTGATCCTCTGCTGTGACTAGCCTAAACCTGTGCTAATTATTCCCTATGAGGAAGACCACAGAGTCCATGTTTCTTTGGGTCTGGCTCACTTCACTTAGTATAATTTTTTTTCTAAATGCTTCCATTTCCTGATCCATTTGTCTACTGAGGGGTATCTGGATTTGTTCCATATTTTAGCTATGAAAAATTGTGCTGTGATGAACATTGCTGTGTGGGTGGCTTTTGTGTGATTTTGTTTGTGGTGTTTGGGGTAGATGCCCAAAAGTGGGGCTGGTGGGTCATAGGGGAGCTTTATGTTTAGCCTTCTGAGGAATCTCCATACCGCTTTCCAGAGTGGCTGAACCAGTTCATATTCCCACCAACAATAAAGTAAAGTTCCCTTTTGGCCACATCCCCTGCTCTAAACTGGATTTAATAGAATAGCACAAAGAGAAATAGAATAAAGTCTAGGAAATCAAGAAATTGTAAGAGGAAAAAAAATTTAAAAAAGCAGTCTACAAACATTTTTTCCTAAAAATTTTAGCTGTAGAAATGAAGAGGAGCAAGTTAGGGAAGTAACCAAAAGGAGATTAAAGATCTTGCCATTCATTTAGAAAAGAAGTAGAGACAAAATTCTAAAGTCTCGAGGAGGAGTTAATATTAAGATACTTGTAGATATGGGTAAGTTTAAAGAGAGGCATAATCTTGAATTCTTGACTTAGAGCTTGTTTTCTCAGTGAAATAGAAGAAATTATCTACTTCAGATTCAAGCTACAAGTTGTATTGACTTTAAGAGAATATATTTGAAAATTCTTTAGTATACATTAAAATTAAACGTTCTGAGGGCTGGGAATATGGCCTAGTGTTAAGAGTGCTTGCCTCATATACATGAAGCCCTGGGTTCAATTCCTCAGAACCATATATATATAGAAAAAGCCAGAAGTGGTGCTGTGGCTCAAATGGTAGAGTGCTAGTCTTGAGCAAAAAGAAGCCAGGGACAGTGCTCAGACCCTGAGTTCAAGCCCCCCAGGACTGGAAAATAATTAAATTAAGCCTTCTATTTATGATTGGCAACTCAATATTCAGGGTTGAGGAAGTAGATCAGGAATAGTGTGCTGTCATATCATATACAGGCACTGTTTCAATATCTATCACTGCAAAACAAAACCAAATAACCTGATACAAAAATTAAAAATAAAGGAATTTTATTTTCATCCTAAAATTTGCCAGCTACTGGCAGTTTGGTCACCTGTGATATAAGTCCTTCTCCTGTGACACAGGATAATAATAATACCTACCCCTTAGGTAGGACTGGATAAGAATGCATGGATGTTAAGTATTTAGCAATCTACATGCCATTGATCAGCCTTCAGAAATAAACTATAATCTAAAACACAAAGAGATAAAGGTACATAGTATCAAAAATGTTGTATAGATGACATAAATACATGGAAAATAAGATATTAAGGGAGTTTTGACACCAAGTGGACTCCTATGACAAATGTGATTTTGACAGAGGGGAATTATTTTCAAGTAAGGAACAGTTGTGGAAGAAAGATCACTTGTGATATGAAGATCCAGAAATTTGGAGGCTGAAATGTTAGTTGAGCATTCCAAATGTATTTATAACTATGTATACATTTTTTGACATTTTTGAGTCATAAATAAACACATATGTGATTGCTGTGGCAATTAGGAAGTTGTTCTTTTTTAGGAATTCTATTAAAAGATAGCCTCCCATACCTCCTTTTTATTGTACCTCCTTGATACTAAAAAGTGATTCGAAGATAAAAGTAAAAAACTAAACATTTGGAACTATCACAAGCTTCAGATGCTGAATATTAACTTCCAATCTGTGGCAAATAAAGCATACACAATTCTGAAGTTGTTATACTCTGTGGGTGGTCATTTTTTCACTTTGCCTATACTACAACACTGAAACCAGATAGTTTAGATTCCATATATCTCTGCTAGACAACCTTGAGTTACTTCAAATCTTTGGACTTCAATCTTGCCGCTTAAGAAAGGATTATATCAACCAGGCCTCAGTGGCTTATACATGAAATTCTAGATAATAAGTAGGCTGAGATCTTGAACACCACAGTTCTGAGCCAGCCCTGGCAAGATGTCCATGAGACTCTTATATCCAATAAAATATAAAAAAAGGCAAAAGTAGAGCTGTAGCTCGATTAGTACAGTGCTAGCCTTGAAGTAATGAAGATCAAGGATCATGCCCCAGGACCAGCACATAAAAACATTAAAATAGAAAGAAAAGAAAAGGAAATTGTAATAATAGTAGAAGGTCAGTAAGAATATAGACAGTTATTCTCATCATTGGATGTTGTCTGTTGCTCAAGATAAAGCCCCAGGAATAAGCCAAACTACATTGTGATTCTAGAGCAACAGAAAGGCCAGAAGAGTTGCTTCCTTGATTTTCTTTAGTAGAGGAAATGGCTAGTGACAGAGGCTTAGCATTTAGTGGTACATCTACTTTCTTATGTAGCTTCTCAATTCTGTTCAATTTGATGTAGTAAAGAGATGCTAAGATCTGCCTCCTTGCAAAATGACTAAAACTGTTCCCTAAAATCATCCTTGAGAATACTTAGAAAATAAAATAACATTCTTCTAAGACATATATTATAACATATTAGATCATCTAGGACCTACTGGAACCTAATCAATATGGAGACATATAAATAGATGAATGGGACAGAAGATGGACCAGAATTAAAGCCAGACCATTTGAAAAATTATTTATAACAAATATAGTAGTAAAATTACTGAAACAGTAATGAGCATTACTGGTAACAATGTATACATCTGCAAATGAGGAAAATGCATTAAAATCTTATTTCAGTTAGAAAAGCAAATTCTAGACAAAGGGATAAGTGTAATAAACACTGAATATCTTGCAAGAGGCTTGAGTACTCAAAACATATGGTCAGCTACAATTGCACAATGAAAATAATTCCTGAGATTAAAACATGGAGATGGAGACTATTTACAGAACACAGTAGGACTTAGTAAACTAACAAGAAATTACCTATGGACCATGCCTCCCTGCAAAAATAGAAACTATTGTATCACCAGGCTGTCTCTGAAGATGGAAATCTTGATTACACTAGTCAATCATCTGCAACAGCAAAATCATTGAAAGGTATCAAAATGATAAGGAGGACCAAGGAGAGAAATCTGTTTCCTTTGCATGCAATAGCACAAAAAATGGACATAGACTCTAAGAAATTGTATGCAGAAGGCTGCTTCTATGTGTGTCTGGTGTACAAATTTAAAATCCTTTAAGGTCAAGAAAAGTCACCCATTATATTAAGTTAAAATACTTACAGTTTAATAGGTGTCCCTGGAGCCCAGAAGTAGCATATGCCAAAATTCTCTAGGGACAAGCATCCACTCAAGGCAATCTCCATATGCATTTGGCTTCAAAAATTGTCTTTACATGCTAACTTATGCTCTCCAGACACAAAAATACAGACATCAGCCATTACCTCGTGCCAAAAAAGATATTCCTACATACATCTTGAAGTCTCTTACAATTGTTTTATTTTGAAATCTCTTCAGTTTGGTTAAACAGGATGACATTGAGTCAAGCACAAATAAATAATTAAGAGTTGTAATGGAGTCTTTCAGAAGAATATTTTGCCTTGTGTTCTCTGCAACTTTCCACTAAGGAGAATATTTTGTCCATGGGAATTCTATTCTATTTTTTGAAAGAATTAAGTTGTATGCCAGCAAGAAAAGTGTCTTAGATAAATAATATGATAAAGAAGAAAAGAAATATTGTATCCTTCATTCAGTATGTGCTTCAAACAATGTACGCTTTTAGCCAAAATTCAATGTGATGACACACTAGTTCCCAAAGTGACTGTATAGGTCATGGAGATAAAGACATTGTATGTGCTGGTGCCTTAATTTTGGACTTTTTATTCTACAGAACTGTAAGAACCAAAGAAGTGAAAGACCTCTTTGATGAGAACTTTAAAAGCTTGAAAAATAAAATTAAGTCAGAACTAAGGAAATAGAAACCTCCCATGCTCCTGGATTGGGAGGATTAATATAATAAAAATGGCAATATTGCCTAAGGCTATCTACAAATTCAATGCAATACCCATTAATATCCCAACACCATTTTTTACGGAAATAGAGGAAGCAATCCAGAAATTCATATGGACCAATAAAAGACCTAGAATAGCAAAAACAATCCTAAGCAGAAAGAACAGTGCTGGAGGAATTACAATACCCAACTTCAAGCTGTATTATGAAGCTATAGTAATAAAAACAGCTTGGTATTGGCACCTGAACAGGCCTGAAGACCAATGGAACAGAATTGAAGACCCAGAAATGAACCCACAGAACTACGCCTACTTAAATCTTTGATAAAGGAGCTAAAACAATAGTATGGAAGAAAGATAACCTCTTTAACAAATGGTGCTGGCAAAACGGGCTCAACACATGCAACAAACTAAAACTAATTCCTTATATATCACCCTGCACCAAAATCAATTCCAAATGGATTAAAGACCTCGAAATCAAAACAGACACCCTGAAAACACTAAAAGAAGGAGTAGGAGAAACACTTGTGCTCCTTGGCACAGGATGGAACTTCCTTAACAAAGACCCAGAAAGGCTACAAATCAAAGAAAGGTTGGACAAATGGGACTGCATCAAACTGCAGAGCTTCTGCACAGCAAAGGACATAGCTCGCAAGATAAACAGAAAGCCCACAGATTGGGAGATTTTTACCGGCCATTCAACAGACAAAGGCCTCATATCTGAAATATATGCAGAACAAAAAAAATTACTTTCCTCCAAAACAAAACCGCAAAGAACCAATAGCCCCCTGAAAAAGTGGGCTAAGACTTAAAAAAAGACTTCTCTGATGAGGAAATGAGAATGGCTAGGAGACATATGAAAAAATGCTCTACATCACTGGCCATAAGAAAAATGCAAATCAAAACAACATTGAGATTCCATCTCACCCCAGTAAGAATGTTATGTATCAAGAAAACTAACAATAACAATTGTTGGAAGGGATGTGGCCAAAAAGGAACCCTACTCCATTGTTGGTGGGAATGTAATCTGGTTCAGCCACTCTGGCAAGCAGTATGGAGATTCCTCAGAAGGCTAAATATAGAACTCCCCTATGACTCAGCAGCCCCACTTTTGGGTATCTATCCAAAAGACCACAAACAAAATCACAGTAATGCCACCAGCACAACAATGTTCATCACTGCACAATTTGTCATAGTGAGAATCTGGAACCAACCCAGATGCCCCTCTGTAGAGGAATCGATCAGGAAAATGTGGTACATATACACAATGGAATTTTATACCTCTATCAGAAAGAATGACATTGTTCCAATTGTAAGGAAATGGAAGGACTTAGAAAAAATTATACTAAGTGAAGTGAGCCAGACCCAAAGAAACATGGACTCTATGGTCTCCCTTATTGGGAATAATTAGTACAGGTTTAGGCAAGTCATAGCAGAGGATCACAAGGCCCAATAGCTATACCCTTATGAACACCTAAGATGATGCTAAGTGAAATGAACTCCATGTTATGGAGACAATTGTTATATCACAGTTGTAACTACTTTCAACGTCCCATGTGTATCTGTAGCTTCTATTATTGATGTTGTTCTTGTATCACCTTCCTGTGGTTGTACCTACACTATCTCTGTAATCTTATCTGAGTATATTGGAAACCGTGTATACTGCTATTGGAAGTAGGAAATTGAAAGGGAATACCAAAATTGAGAGACACAGGTTAAAAAAAGACAAACGACTACAAAAGCAATACTTGCAAAACTGTTGTGTAAGTGAACTGAACACCTCAGGGGGGAAAGGGTAAGGGGGAGGTGGGAAGGGGGTATGAGTGACAAGGTAACAAACAGTACAAGAAATGTATCCAATGCTGAACGTATGAAACTGTAACCTCTCTGTACATCAGTTTGATAATAAAAATTTGAAAAAAAAAGGAAACAAGTTCCTTTTGTTCATAACCTACCATTATGTGATTTTTTTGTCATCCTGAATGAACTAAGACAGCATGTGAAATTAGGAACTTTATCCATAACTAATAAAAGTAGCTACAATTACCAACTTTAATATAGAATTCACAAAAAATAAGGTCATTATTCTCATGAAAGCATACCTTACACATTAGACACTTATGTAATATAGACAGGACGTTGAGTATGTGGGTCTCCAAAGTTGCATCTCAGCATTTTCTTTCATTTTAAACACTTCCTTTTAGTTTCCATATTGTTATCTGGAAGTTGTACACAAATTCTTTAAAAACGTACTTAAACCTAACAAGTTCTCTCTTGAAGTTTTTAAACCACTTACTAAGGGAGTAGTTGTTTTTGTGAGGCTTTGTTTGGGGTTAATTGAACTTTTTGAGGTCTAAGTATATTTTAGTTATGAGTCCCTTGTCCATTGTATGGCCAGTGAAGACCTTCTCCCAATCTGAGAGCTATTTCTCTTGCAAGCTATATCCTTTGCCATGCAGAAGCTCTGCAGATTCATGTAATCCAATTTGTCCAGCCTTTGATTTGCTCTGTTTCTGGTACTTTATTAAGAAACTTTCAATATGTGCCAAGGAGCCCAAGTGTTTCTCCTATTCCTTTATGCAATTTCCTCAGGGTATCTGCTTTTACCTCGAGGTCTTTGATCCATTTGGAATTGGTTCTGTTACAGGGGGATTGTTGGGAGCCAAGCTGGCAGTAAAGTTCTTACTGACATCTGGCTGTGTTCTCAAGGACATGCAAGGGCATGGCTTACTGGAAAGACAGGACTAATAGGAAATGCTTTACTATGTCCACAGGAGTCCATTCTTATGTTAACCAACCTCATCCTGTCTTAGCTGCCATTGGATATTGCCAACTCCAAACCTTTTTGTCTTCTGGAATTTTAGTAAACCTATGCTATTTCCTGGTTTTCAAACTGCATATAAACTGGAAGTTAAGAATAAACATGGCTGCAGTCTTGAGCTACAGTTTTAAGCTGCAGACCTCCTGGACCCCATCTTTTGTCTCTTGTCTTTTTTCTCTTGTCTTGTATCTTTCTTTTTTCTTTAATCCTCACTCCCTCAATCAGGATTCCCTTTCACTGCTGGCTAGCTTTGGAAAATGGCGCCCAAACAGGGACCTGAAAACCTGGGACTATGGCAGAGAACCCCACTGAGGTAAGAGGATGTCTGATCACTTGGGAAAGAGAGTGGGAGAGACTGCAGAAAAGTATTGTTGGGAGTAAAATATTTTGGGACAAGGTAACAGCCGCATGCTATACATGCAGGCACCCAAAGGGATGCTTCATGCCCAGGGAGTGAAAGTTGGCATTGAGGAAGCACGCCCCTGGCTCCTGGAGGATGGAACCATTAATTTAGAAATTTGGCAAAAAGTTGGAAAAAGGATTCGGGGACATTATGACACAAATGGCCCTGAAAAAAACCCAGTGGAAGCTTTTACTCTTTGGAATCTGGTCTGAGATTGTTTGGATCCTAGACATGAAAAGATTAAATTCAATCAGTCCATCGGAGAAACTGAACAGGGACCTGATGACCGTCGCCCAGCCCCAGGAGCGTATGTAGCTGCCAGAGAAGAGCTAAGAAAATTAATAAAATCTGAACCCACTGGGCTAGTTAATAAGGAAGACTCAGATGGCTCAGACACTGAGGAAAAAATATACAATGAGCCTACTGAAGATAGATTGACCCATGTTAAGCGTATGTTCAAATCAAGTTATAGCCCTATTGTCACAGCTTCATCCAGAACAACAAACTCCTTTAAAGGTAGATACAGGTGATCCCCCACCGACAGTCCTGGAAGACTTACAGCTCTCCTTGGCGCAGGCTGCTCACAGAGGGCAGGGACCTGAGGCTAGGGAAATGCTAGCACCACCAAGGTAACTTCTCCTGAATGAGCGCTCTACTTCCATCTACCACGACAACAACAGATTTGAAACTCCAACCAGGGTGAGTGACCATTAGCCTGGAGCTTGGATTTCCCATAAGGCCACTAGGCCACTGTAAATCTTGGCTCCAAGTTCTGAACCCCTCTCCCAGGAAAAGCCACTGGGCTAGGTCAAGGAAATCAGCAATTCTGGGTGTTTGGAGTCAACTGATCTCCAGTTCATCTCTGCTGGTCACTGATCAAGTGGGGGACAGTCTAAAATGCTTCAGGAAAGCTGCTCAAGTTTGAGCCCCATCTTACAAATTTGGAATATTTTACTTAACTCCTATGAGCACTCGGGCAGACGAAGTTCTCTCTGTATCTCTCTCTTTTTCTGCCTCTTTGTATAGGGTGGGCTGGTGCTAGTTTCCAAAGGTACCAATATTTAACATCTGCTTTGAAAGACACAAAGAAGGTTTTCTATTCTTGTTATTAATGTTTGTTAAACTTGGAGATTCAGTTAAATTCTGCTTGTTGTTGGCTAAATCTCAAGTTTTCTCTAGCATTGAGCACATGGTGGACAATAGAATTGCTTGGAGGTGGAGTCCCACCCATCTCCCAGGTGATGGGTGTGCCAAATTCCTCAAGGCTGGGCAGGGATGTGGAGGCTCCAGCTCCTGGTATCTCTGCCCCCCACCCTGAACTCTGTAACTGTGGCCTTGCAATTCAAATGCTGGAAGGTGATGGTGTCTTGCTGTGAGCCCGCTAAGGCTCTGACCATCTCCGTGCCATTACACTGTGCCACATGTCTGTGTTCTGTTCATGTCTTGTCTCCCATCTCCTGGACCTTCTCTGGTCATAGCATCCCACTTCAGCTCCCCATTGGAGCTAAACAGGTTTCTCAAAATGTGGCCTCTCTAATAATAAGTGGAAATTTTTGTTTGCTGGAAAGGTTTTTTTGTTTTCTAACTAACCACGTGGTTCTAAAATATGGGCAAAATAATATCATTTAGCCACTGGAATTCCAGAAAACTTACATGGCCAATTAATGAACAATTCAAAACGCACCCCAAAGTTTGTGCACTGTCTGTCTGTCTGTTTGTCTGTCTATCTGTTGGTAAAACTTGAAAAAAAATGTTTTAAACCCAAACTGATCATGTTTGGGTACAAGTAAATTTGTCTAAGAAAAACTCCAAAAGGTTCTAATATGCAACATGTGGTATAAGTACAATGATGTAAAACCAGTGTGTTATTCTTTATGTATATCTATGCTAAAAGTCAAGTGTACATCTAATCCTGACAATTCTTTGGTATAGACTAAGATTTTGCTTCTCCATTTTTTTTTCCTGTGCTCTCATAAACTCTGTAAGATCAAGGGACCAGAGTCATTCTGGAACAAGTGTGCAAATGTGGCTGCTAACCTAGATTTTCCTGACCCAGGATTGCTATTTTGCTTTATAGGATGCAGGTCAATATGTGTGCTAGCTGCGTGGACTGTGGCGGCCCATGGCTACAGGAAGCTGCCTCCACAGTTTGCTCCCAAACTGCCTGGCTTCACTACTAGTGATTCCTTATTCTCTCTCTCTTGCATGGGAAACTGCTCAGGGAATCTACGAGTCCTGTGAAGATTTGACAGGCCCAGAGTGCTACTGCCCTGGCTCTGCCTGCCCCAAGATTAGAGTTGGGTTTATAGCAGGCCTATCATGACAGAGTCACAACAGAGACTTACTCCAAGGTTAAAAGCATCAAAGTTGTGTTTGGTGGCCACAGGGTTGCATTGGGGTAGCATTGGTGTCTTCCCCCTCCATGTCTCAGAAACTGTTGCGGATGCTGCAGGGAGCAGACTTGGTTGGCCTATGATCTGTGTGGATTTTATGACTAGGAAGATTGTTAAAGGCCCAAGCCTTCTAAAGTCTTTTTGAAGTTGTCACCCTGCTTAAACCAGTAGGGCACTAGCCTACAAAAGCCAGAGTACTCAGAGTAAGCAACCAAGGAACACGGGTAGGTTTCAAATGTCTTTAATCAGTCTGTGTAGAAATTTGCAGGCAACCCAGCAGGAGGTGTGACAATCTATCCAGGGGACTCTAAGATGCCACTACAGGCTCACCCAGATCCAATCCATCTCTGCTGCCTGCCTCCATCACACCTGATTCAGGATGGAAGACAGCCACTTCGGATCCACTGAAGCTGAGACTTTTACATTGTTCTGACCCTTTTCCCTCTTGATTGTTATTCATTTGTGTTCTCTTCCACCTGCTGGTAAGGTTAAATGATATGATTTGATTTGATGTCACATGGATCTCTTTCAGTCTGCTGTTCTCTAAGTGTTACAGCAGAACTCTGGCAAGTATTTGTTTGTCAGTTCTTAACAAGTTACAGGTAAACTCTACTCCTATTGTTCTCCTGTTGCTTTAATTGGAAATGAAAAGGGATTTTATGGCTAAGACTCCCTGGATTGCAGTTTGAATCCAGCCCAGGCAGAGAAAAATAAAAATCCCTCTTGGTCATATTTGAGGTCCTTATTATTTTACTAGTCAAAAATTACAGATTAAAACTTCCCATTTGCGTACTTTGCATGATTTTCAAAAATTTCTGAGAGACATTAATTGCCTTCACCCTTATCTTAAATTATCCACAGCTGAATTAAAACCCTTATTTGAGGGGCTGGGAATGTGCCCTAGTGGCAAGAGTGCTTGCCTCCCATACATGAAGCCCTGGGTTTGATTCCCCAGCACTACATATATAGAAAATGGCCAGAAGTCGCGCTGTGGCTCAAGTGGCAGATTGCTAACCTTGAGCAAAAAGAAGCCAGGGACAGTACTCAGGCATGAGTCCAAGCCCCAGGACTGGCAAACAAAAACAAAAACAAAAACAAAAACAAAAACAAAAACATTATTTGATTTATTAAAGGGGGACACAGACCCTACATCTACAATTGACAACTGAAGCAACTGAAGCTTTACACATAGTAAATTCTGCCATCTCTTCCCAACATATAAATTTTATCGATTACTCGGCCCCTTGGGAAGCATATATTTTAGCTACACTTCATTCTCCAACAGCAGTCCTCTGGCAGAAGGGACCTCTTTTATGGCTTTCCTTGCCTGCTACTTCCTCAAAACTGTTAACTCCCTATTATTAATTGGTGGCCACTTTAGTCCATATGTGCTGTGTGGAATCTTGTAAGTATCTCGGATGAGATCCACAGGTAATTCATATCCCCTTTATTTACAACAGATAGAATGGCTTTATATTCATTGTGATTCCTGCAACATTACTTGGGCCAATTTTATGGGCACAATTTCACATCATTATCCCTCCAACAAATTACTTCACTTTGCCTCTTCTTACACTTTTATATTTCCTCAGGCTGTATCTCTATCGCCTCTCTCTATGGCTGCCTTTGTGTTTACAGACGGATCTTCTAACAGGACAGCAGCTCTTACGATTGATGGTGATACTAAATCTTGGGATACTGGTCTTTTTTCAGCCCAGGAAGTTGAACTTCAAGCAGTTTTACAGGCCCTTACACTTTTACGTACCAAAGCTTTTAATTTATATTCAGATAGTCATTATGTTATTTGAGCCCTTCAGGTCATTGAAACCGTCCCCTTCCTCGGAACAGCTAATTCCACTATCCAAACTCTTTTCCCCAGATACAACTTCTTATTCGCTCTTGCACCTGTCCGTTCTTTTTTTGGATTTATATGTGCTCATCCTAAGCTTCCTGGAACATTAAGTAAGGGCAATGCTATTATGGATGAGGCTACTCAAGTTTTTCTCACTCAGATTGACTTAGCAAAACAATCACATGCTGCCCACTATCAAAACAGTAGTGCCTTACGTCAGCATTTTCATATCACACGTGAGGCGGCTCGACAGATTGTAAAAACTTTCCCCAACTGGACTACCTTCCTACCTGTGCCCTCCAATGGCATTAACCCTCGAGTCTTAGTGGCCAACCATGTTTGGCAAACGGATGTTACCCATATTCCCTCTTTTGGACAGCTCCGCTTTGTCCACGTTACCATAGACACCTACTCTAATTTTATTATGGCTCCTCCTGTTACCGGGGAGGTTAGCAATCATTGTATTTCCCATGCCCTGAGCTGCTTTGTCACTATGGGACTTCCCAAACATATTATAACTGATAATGGTCCAGGATACGTTGGACGAGCTTTTCAAACATTTTGTGAATCTTAACAGATTGTTCACACTACAGGAATTCCCTATAATCCTCAAAGTCAAGGAATTGTTGAACCGGCCAATGGTTTGTTAAAAAACCAAATTTCTAAATTAAAAGGGGGGGGGGAATTATACCCCCTCTCTCCTGTTAATATTCTTTCTCACCCTTTACTTGTACTAAATTTTTTAAATTTGGACTGTAATGGCCTTTCCGCAACACAGCGCTTCTGAGAAAAGAGAGAGGAAAGAGCTTTTGCCCAAGTTAAGTGAAATCCTTTAACAAGCACGTGGCACCAGCCAGATCCAATATTAACATGGGGTCGAGGACATGTCTGTGTTTTTTCACAGGATGAAAATGATGCCCGCTGGCTACCTGAGCGTTGCGTTAGGATTGTGGAAGCTCATCAGAATGGCAAAAGCGCTGACTCACTGGGCTTACGCGCCAGTTCCACCGAGTGTACACCCTGCGACTTGGGAAGGAGCTGAGGTGTTCATCCATGTCAACAGATCAGCAAATGGTACAGCTCCAGATCTTTTTGTTCAACACGTTAAAATGGGAGATGTTGCAGCTTCCGGCATTGGAACCCTTTTATGTTTTACAACTGACTCCAACAGTTATATTCCAGGCTGCACTGTAATGCAATCCATAAATCATCGAATTTGGATTCCTGATAACAGTCAAGTGTATAATATATGAAAGACTTCATTGCCTACTGGGTTCCCTGTACATGCTAATTCTACATCACTATCACTACATCACTATGTTAATCAGCTTGCTCATAATAATATGCAAGTCCTACACTTTCAAGGCAGGATTGATGATAAGGTAGAACAAAAATTAGAAGCATTGTATGAATCTGTGTTGTCTCTGGAAGAATAAATTCATACTTTACAAACTTTGCAACGGGTGCGCTGCCATGCTGGATTTGACTTTATTGTGTAATCCTCCATAAATATAATGGGTCAAGCTGTCCTTGGGAACAAGTTGTAGCACATCTTAATGGTATTTATCACCACAATAATTTTTGTTTAGATCTTTTTCAACTCCACAAGCAAATAGCCGGACTAGAACAAGCTCCGCCTGTGGACTCTGAAGTGGCAAAAACTGCAGAAGAACTGTTTGAACAACTTCAACTCTATATCCCTTCCTTGACTTATGTTAAGGGGCTGCTAATGACATTGCTCTGCCCAGGGATACTTTTGCTGATGGTTTTCCTATGCCTTCCTTGCACTGTACATATATTGCAAAAATCTTTTATGAGTTTAGCCAGCCAGTTGCACAAGATCAAGCTCCAAGTAAATGAATTTCCCCTGAGTGGAACTGCAGCCAGAGATGGGTAAGAGGGGTGGCCGGTCTGACCAGCCTAAGACAGGGTCTTCAGCTTCGCTCTGAAGAAGTTCCTGATGACGGGTAAGGCAGACAAGGCTACCCAACCAACCTAAGACAGGCGGGTTTGCTTCTTTAAACAAAGATGGGGGAGATTTTGGGAGCCAAGCTGGCAGTAAAGTTCTTGCTGACATCTGGCTGTGTTCTCAAGGACGTGCAAGGGCATGGCTTACTGGAAAGACAGAACTAATCGGAATGTTTTACTATGTCCACAGGAGTCCATTTTTATGTTAACCAACCTCATCCTGTCTTAGCTGCCATTGGATATTGCCAACTCCAAGCCTTTTTGTCTTCTGGAATTTTAGTAAACCTATGCTATTTCCTGGTTTTCAAACCGCATATAATCTAGAAGTTAAGAATAAACATGGCTGCAGTCTTGAGCTAGTCTTGAGCTGCAGACCTCCCGGACCCCATCTTTTGTCTCTTGTCTTTTTTCTCTTGTCTTGTATCTTTTTAATCCTCACCCCCTCAATCAGGATTCCCTTTTGCTGCTGGCTGGCTCCGGCAGGGGATACATAAGGATATAACTTTAGTGTTTTACACGTGTTTAACCAATTTTTCAGCACCATTTGTTGAAGAGGCTGTCTTTCTTCTATCCTACTCATTTAGCTCCTTTATCAACTATTCAGTGGCCGTAGGTCTTTGGGTTCATTTCTGGGTCTTCAGTTCTATTAGTCAGTTCATTGGTCCTCACATCTGTTCTTGTGGCAGAGGCACATAAATGAAGAGGTTCTCAACATGACTGGCCATAAAAGAAAGGCAAATCAATACAAAATTGAGATTCCACCTCACCCCAATAAGAGTGGCCATTATAAAGAAACTTAATAACAACAGATGCTCGCAGGGATGTGGCCAAAAGAGAACCTTACTACTCTGTTGGTGGGAGTGTAAACTTGTTCAACCACTCTAGAAAGCAGTATCAAGTTTCCTCAACATGCTAAACATAGAGCTCCCCTATGAAACAGCAACTCCACTTTTGGACATTTACCCAAAGCATCACAAGAAAGGCCATAATAATAAAAAAAGAAACAACACAACTATGTTAGTTGCAGCACAATTTACCATAAGTTAAATATGGAAGCACCCCAGATACCCCTCAGTAGATGAGAGATCGAGAAATTGTGGTATATATGCCCAATGAAATTCTATGCTTTTAACAGAAAGAATGGCATTGCCCCATTTTTAAGGAAATGGAAAGCCATGGAAAAAAACCATACTAAGTGAATTGAGCCAGACACAAAGAAACATAAACTCTATGGTTTCTGCCATTAGTAATAATTAGTACATGTCTAGGATAGTCCTAGCAGATGATCAAAGTAGCTCAGTAGGTATGTATCACATAAAATGATGCTAAGTGAAATGAACTCCAAGATATGGAAATACGTGGTTTATAATTGTTGTTGCTGTTTTCATTGTGCTATGTGAAATAGTGCCATTTTCTTTCTTTTTTTTTTTTTTACTCCTTATGGTTTTACCCCTATTGTCACTGTATTAGATTTTAGTATCCTGGTTATTGTATATACTTTAATCTGAACTAGGGAAGGAAATGGGAATATCAAAATGATGATTCAAATGGTAAAAGGCAAACCAATGAACGGCTCAGGGTAGGGAAGGGAATTGGTGATTAGGGAAAGCGGATGAAAAATGGGGATATAACAAGTTTGACAAGAAATTTACTCACTGCCTTACTTATATAAACAACCCCTCTGTATATGACCTTGGGAATGAAAAGTTTACATAAAAAATGAAACATAAAACTGCTCTATGATTCAGAGGGGGAAAAAAAAACTTAACGAAATCTTCTTTGTAGTACACATTTAATTGTAATGCATTCCACTATAGTGCATCTAGGGCTGAGCTGAAGACCTTAGAAAAATATAAGATTTACCTGCATTATTTTGATTTATTTAATAAATTTTAGCATAGACAAAAGTACTGTCATTAAGATGACCCATGAATTCTAGAACACTACATGTTCAAAGAGAAAGGAGATCAGTATATTTACAGGCAGTGTATATTACTCAGTACTATTTAACCACATGTAGTAATGAACAAGCAACTGAGGAAGTAACTTGAAGTAGCAAATTTTAATGATTTTTCTATATTTCAGTCCTGTATTTTATGTCTCTCATATCTTAATAAAGGTGTACCGACCAATATAGATCTATTTATGATGTAAATGTTTTCCTCATTTACCTACTTATATTTGTTCTAATTGTGAATGGCTAGTTTTAATTATATATAAAAGTGAGAAAAAATTAATCTGAGCAAATTTTAAGAGTTTGATACTAAGATTGGCTTCATTTTAATGCCAACAATTTCTCTAATGGCCTCTATAGTCCTGTAACACTTAGCATTGTAAACCAGTGACTATCCTCTAAAAGATATCCAGCTTTTTGGATAAAACAGACTGGAAGACTTATCATTTTGTATTTTAATTAACCACAGGATCTGTAGAGTATAGTAATGTCTAATTTTATTAATCATTCACTTGAATCCTATACATGCATGCACACAAACACCTACAGGGGAAAAATAAACAAATGACAGCAAAATAGCAGCTAGTAGCTGATCTGCTACTATTTACTACACCTTTCTCTGACTACAGGCTTTCCTGGCACTCAGAACAGACACTTTGTCTTTACCCACTTAACATAAACACTTTCAGAGTAGCTCATCCATATACAATGTCACTCTGTGGCCATGATAAAACCTAATTAAAAATAAGACCATTCTATACTTATGTTAAAGCCCAGATGCAAACAAAACATGTAATTTATCCAACTAACAAAATTCAGAAATTCTGTTCATGGAGTGCATGAATTTTAAAACTAACACCAAATTTACCACAAAACAACTCGCCACAAACTTAGTAGATTTGTTATCCCACAGTTCTATAAATCCATGTGCAGGTAAGTCACTGGAATTCTCTGCTCTGGGATTTGGCAAACTAAAAATGGCTCAAGTGATAATAGCACCATCTGTGAACAAGAAAGCTAAGTGAAAGTGTGATGTCCTGAAAGAAAACTATCACAGTAATGATAAAAAAAGGAACAAGCCATTGTTGAAAACAACAACTACATCACCATTAAGATTAGACAAGAAAGGACTTACCATAGTAATAAGAAAAACTAAAAGTTTAAGAATTATTAAAACTACAGGTATAATAATTAAATAATTGAAAAGAAGAGCAATATGGAAAGTAAAAATGAAAGAATCAAGATAGGAAAGAAAAGATAGGTAGAGAGGTGGCCGAAGTGGTAGAATGCTAGCCTTGAGTGAGATAGGAAACAGAAGAAAAGTACATGACAAGCATTCAGAAATAATAGTGATGCCCAGTGCCAGTTACCCATGGTTCTCATCCAAGCTACTCAGGAGGCTGAGATCTGAGGACTCTATGATTTCTTACATTGGCAATAGTTAATACGTGTATAGGATAGTCCTAGCAGAAGATCACAATATCTCGATAGCTATGCACATATGAACATATAAGATGATGCTAAGCGAAATTAACTCCAACTTATGGAAATAAGTGGTTTATCATTGTTGTTATTTTTAACACACTATGTGGAATTATTTCCTTTTTCTTTTAACTTCCATATAGTTTAGCGCCTGTTGTCACTCTGATCCTAATACCCTGGATATCGTATATGTTTGTGTGAATTAGGGAAAGGAAGGGGTAGATCAAAATGGAGAAACGAAGGATAAAAGGCAAACCAATGCAACAGCAATACCTGGAAAACAATATGCTGTAAACCAACTGTACAAGAGGCAATTGGGGAGGGGGAAGGTGGGAGAAAAATGTGGGAGGAGGTAACAAGTTTGATAAGAAATGTACTCACTGCCTTACATATGAAAGTCTAACCCCTCAGTACATCTCTTTGAGAACAAATTAATTACTTAATTAAAAATTATATTAGCAAATCCAAATGAGATTTTATGAGGAAATAGCTGACCTCTTATTTAAATCATAAATATCATATGAAGCTGTATATGAATGCCTCCATTGATGTAAGAGAAAACAAATATTTCAGGCTTCTACAATTCTTGACAGCTTAGCCACTTTCTCAAGATGACAGGTGTCATAATATCAAAGTTAATTATTCAGTATAACTCCATACTTAGAATTTTGGAACCTGCATGAAATAGGGAAAAAAACTCCTTAGGACCTCACTTATAGACATGTTGTGATATCACCTCCTCCAAGAAGTCTTCTCAAGACTACAAAAGAGAAAGTGCCAGTTTTTGATGCAACGTTATCCATGGCTAGTTGCATGGTACTTTAAGACTTCCTGTCTAAGAAAAGCACATTTTCATTTTATAGCTATATTCCCTATACCATATTTGAAAGATATGTGACTAATGATGACTGTGATGTTAAAAGATGTTTAGTTTTGTTCATTGGTAAGGAAAGCATCCGCTGTTTTAGATTCTTAAAGCTACCTGGAAATATACATTAAACTTTTTTAAAAAGAGTTTTTTGCACAGTAAAACAAACACTGATCAGAGTGAAGAGAAAAACCAGAATAATGGGATAAAATATTTCCAGGCCACTTACCTGACAGAGATGAAGCTCTAGAATATATAAGCAACTAAAACAACTCAGTAGTGAAAAACAAAACACATTGAAAATGAGTAAGTATGCAGAATGCATATTCTGCTAGAGAAGACATATAAAGGAACAAGTATATGACAATAGACAATCAATAATCACCAGGGAAATGAAAATCAAAATTGTATGAGATATCATCTCACACTAGTTCGGATGACTATTTTCAATAGACAAAAATAAAAGGGCTAGCAGGGATGCTGATATCAGTGAACTCATACACTGTTGAAGGAAATTTAAATGTCTATAACCACTTTAGAAAGTAGTATAGAAATTTCTCAATTGTGTAAATAGTATTAACATATGATCCAGCAACCCCATTATTGAGTATATATGCAAAAGCAATGAAACCATTATAGCAAAGAGAAATCTAGTCACAAATAACAAGATACAACCAAATAAACCAGATTGTTCATTATCAAATGAATGTGTTAAAATTGTACATATAATTTAATATTGTTAATTTTAATTTATGAATATATACTGACATTTGCATCAAAGTAAATAAAACCAAAGAGAATTTTATTAGGTGAAAATGTGAGGCACAGAAATACAAATACCACAAGACCTCATTTATTTGTAAAATTAAGAAATTTGATTTCATAAGTACAAGGTGGAATAATGATCACTAGAGACTAAAGGTTAGGGGAAAGAAAAAATGAAGAGAGGTTAGAAAACAGGCACCAAAATACAGCACTATGGGACAAAGCAGATTTGCTCTACGACAGTCTATACTATGTTTCAAAATACCTAGAAGAGTGTAAATGTTCCCAACAAACAAATAATTAATACTTGAAAGGATGGAGGCATATCCCAATTTGATCATATCATATTGTAGACATGAATCAAATTATCATTACTATACCACATAAATATGTACAAATTATATGTAGCAAGATATACTAAATTTAAAATGGACTAAATAAATTGGTGTTTTCAATCACTGAAAAAAATCATGAGGAAATCTTTGTGTCTTTGAATTATTCAATTTTTGTATATGTGATATATACAGCATAATCTAAAAGAGAAAATTTTGTAAATATTTATGAAGGGACAAAGGGTGAACAAATTCAGCAGTGATACTGTACACACCATTGAAAATGAATTATACAAGTTGCTGGGAGAGAGGTTGGGAGGGAAAAACTGGGAGAAAATGAGGGAAGAGTTGACATTGTTATCGAAAAAATGTACTCATTACCCATCTTATGTAACTGTAAACCCTCTACCCCTCTGTACATCAGCTTTCCAACAAAAATTTAAAAATAAAAAATTACTAATTAATATTATAAATATCTTCTATCATTGCCTTCAAGATTGTGAAAAGGATAAGCCTCAAATTGAACCAAGTATTTATAAAGCATATATCATGAGAACGCAAAGAGAGAAATAAAGTAAAAATACTGGAAGACAGATACACAAAACAGAGAAAAATTATTTTAAAAAGAAGAAAAAGTAAATAAAAAGGAAAAAAAAAACAGAAAAGGAACAACCCAAACAAATAAACAAACAAAAAAATTGATAAAACAAACCGGTAAAAATGGAAAACAAACAAACAAATAAAAAACAAAGAAACAACCAATGATGTTTCAGATGTGAAAAAATTAAAAAGAAAATTAAAAAAAAATGTTTGAAAAGAAAAAGAAAAAAAATGGAGTCCTCCTTGTTTGGGTGGTTTTTCCCCAGTCTCTGGTCTCCCTGCAATGGTCTGCAGTCTATTTTCCTGATTGGCTGGTTTGACTTGATTTCAGTTTGCAAGGGGTGGATCTGTTCTGACCCTTCTCCCCTGTTGGTGCAATCCTGGGTCTCTGAGGTTCGCACAGCTTGCAGGTGGGCCTTGGCGTCCTCTGTAGATGGGGACGTGAGCAGTCTCAGGATCTGTGGCTCCTCTGACAGCTGTGGGGCCGCTGCCTTTGATGCCTGGACTTGAATAGGCTGTGGACTCAGCAGGGCGGGGCACCTCTGGCCTGTTTAGCTCGGCTGAGAGTTGCTTGCCTGAGGGAGGCAGCCTCCTTGGCATAGGTGGCTATGGAATGCAGCTCCGTTATGGGCTGGGAATTGGGCTTCCTCTGTGACGGGACCGTTTAGCTGTCCCAGGAACTGTTTGTTCCTCCCTCTGGTGTTTCTGTGCCGCCGGTAGCTGCTCGCAGCTTTTGCTTTAAATTTAGAAATTCCGTCGGGCAGGACGGGCACCTCTGGTTTAAGCCACAGCCCAGGACTCTCCTCCCGCCAGGGCAGGGGGCGTTCTCCTGGGCGGAGCTGGCTCTCACTGATTCCGGCCCTCCTGCCCTTTTCAAAGATGGCTTTTTGACCTTGCTTTCCCCAGGCCCGCTTCAGTTCCAATCTGGTCTGACCCTATGCCAGTGTCAAAGATGGCGCTTTGCTCTGGCGGTGGGGACAGGGATGCCTTCCAGAAGCTGGTCTGTGGGCACGAATGAGAATATCTTTTGTGGGGTACTCACGCTGTCTCTGCGATGTCAGGTCGTCCGGGCTCAGCCGCCTTCTGGAGTATTTCTCGCTTTAGCTGCACGGAGTGTGGGTTGCTGTGCCTGGCGCTGTGCTGGTGCTGGCACTGGCGCGGTGGCGGGACGCTGCCCGGAGCTCAAATCTGTGTTTTCAGAACAGCAAAGTCGATTTTTCCTTCCTGGTCAGAATCCCTGTACTGTTAGAACTTACTTTGGCTGTCTTTCTAGGAATAAAAGTTTCTATGGGGTGAGAAAACTGCGATGTCAGAGGGAGCTCCGCTAGGGCTCTGCTTCTCCTCCACCGTCTTCCTCAGGGTACTAGTTGCGGACTTTAACACTCCACTATCACGTCTGGACAGATCAACACGCCAAAAACAGAACAAAGAAACCACAGAAATAAACAATTGCATAGACCAACTAGACTTAATCGACATCTACAGAATATTCCACCCAGCAACAACAGAATACACATTCTTTTCGGCAGCACATGGAACATTCTCCAAAATAGATCACATCTTAGGGCACAAAGAAAATCTGTACAAATTCAGAAGTATCAAAACCATTCCTTGCATTCTCTCAGAACACAATGGAATAAAATAAGAGCTCAACTCGAACAGCCACCACAGAAAATCCTACAATTCATGGAGACGAAACAACACACTGCTGAACCATCAGTGGGTCACTGAAGGAAATAAAACCGAAATTCAAATGTTTATGGAATTCAATCAAGTTGAGGACACAAAGTACCAGCTCCTTTGGAACACAGCAAAGGCAGTACTCAGAGGAAAATTTATATTTCTGAGTACATACATCAACAAACTGGAGAAACAGCAACTCAATAATTTAAGGAAGCACCTTAATTTCCTTGAGTCAGAACAGCAGGCCAAACCCAAAGTCAATAGACGGAAGCAAATAATTAAAGTCAAATCAGAATTAAATCAATTAGAAACAACAAAAAAAAATCGAAAGAATCAACAAAACAAAGAGTTGGTTCTTTGAAAAAATCAACAAGACAGAGAGATCCCTGGCAAACCTGACCAAGGAACAAAGGCAGCAGACTCAAATAAACAAGATAAGAGATGAAACAGGTAACATCACCACAGAAATAACCGAAATTCAGAAAATAATAAGGCACTATTTTGCAAACCTTTATGCCAACAAATTCGAGAACTTGGAAGAAATGGATGATTTCCTAGAAAAAAATTCATATCCCCAAACTTAAACATGAAGATTTAAACCTTCTAAACAGACCTATATCCAGTATTGAAATAGAAACGGCAATAAATGATCTCCCATCCAAGAAAAGCCCAGGTCCAGAAGGATAAACTACAGTATTCTACAAAGCCTTCAAAAAAAAAAAAAACTCACAACAATATTTCTCAAACTCTTCAATGAAATTGAAAGAGAACGTTCACTACCAGACTCATTCTAAGAAGCCAGTATAACCCTCATCCCCAAACCAGGCAGGGACTCATCACTGAAAGAGGACTACAGACCGATTTCCCTGATGAACATAGATGCAAGAATTCTCAACAAAATTCTGGCCAATCGACTTCAAGAGGTCATCAAAAAAATCATACACCATGATAAACTGGATTCATCCCAGGGAGGCAAAGTTGGTTCAATATATGCAATTCAGTTAATGTAATCCACCACATCAACCGGAGCAAAGTAAAGAACCACATGGTTCTATCTCTGGATGCGGAAAAAGCATTCGACAAAATCCAGCACCCATTTATGCTAAAAGCCCTGGAAAAACTGGGATTCCAGGGAACATTCCTGAATATAATCAAGGCAGTTTATGACAAAGCAACAGGAAGCATAACTCTAAATGTTGAAAAACTGAAGCCATTCCTTTTAAATTCAGGAACAAGGAATGGATGTCCACTCTCTCCCATGTTCTTCAACATAGTACTACAATTCCTAGCCAGAGCAATTAGGCAAGAAGAAAATATAAAGGGGATCCAAATAGGAAAAGATGAAGTTAAACTTTCTCTCTTTGCAGATGACATGATCCCATACCTAAAGGATCCCATGGACTGTTACTCCAAGCTACTAGAGCTGTTCCAAAACTTTGGCAAAGTTGCAGGATATAAAATAAAACTTCTAAAATCAACGGCCTTTCTCTATGCTAACGACCTGAAGACTGAGGCTGAAATCCGGAA
>NC_063188.1:44331368-44370904 GCF_023159225.1 Perognathus longimembris pacificus
AGCAACTCCTTTTGCAATAGCCCCCCAAAACATAAAATACCTAGGAATAACCTTAACCAAAGTAGTGAAAAACCTCTTTGAGGAGAACTTAAAAAGCTTGAAAAACGAAATTAAGTCAGAACAAAGGAAAAGGAAAAACCCCCCATGCTCCTGGATTGGGAGGATTAATATAATCAAAATGGCAATATTGCCAAAGGCTACCTACAAATTCAATGCAATACCCATTAGTATCCCAACACCATTTTTTACGGAAATAGAGGAAGCAATCCAGAAATTCATATGGAACAATAAAAGACCTAGAAAAGCAAAAGCAATCCTAAGCAGAAAGAACAGTGCTGGAGGAATTACAATACCCAACTTCAAGCTGTATTATAAAGCTATAGTAATAATAACAGCTTGGTATTGGCACCAGAACAGGCCTGAAGACCAATGGAACAGAATTGAAGACCCAGAAATGAACCCACAGAACTACGCCTACTTAATCTTTGATAAAGGAGCTAAAACAATAGTATGGAAGAAAGATAGCCTCTTTAAAAAATGGTGCTGGCAAAACTGGCTCAACACATGCAACAAACTAAAACTAATTCCTTATATATCACCCTGCACCAAAATCTATTCCAAATGGATTAAAGACCTCGAAATCAAAACAGACACCCTGAAAACACTAAAGGAAGGAGTAAGAGAAACACTGGACTCCTTTGTGCAGGACGGAACTTCCTTAACAAAGACCCAGAAAGGCTACAAATCAAAGAAAGGTTGGACAAATGGGACTGCATCAAACTGCAGAGCTTCTGCACGGCGAAGGACATAGCTCACACGATAAACAGAAAGCCCACAGACTGGGAGAAGATCTTTACTGGCCATTCAACAGAGAAAGGCCTCATGTCTAAAATATATGCAGAACTAAAAAAATTACCTTCTTCCAAAACAAAACCGCAAAGATCCACTAACCCCCTCATCAAGTGGGCTAAAGACTTAAAAAAGAGAATTCTGTGATGAGGAAGTGTGAATGGCCAAGAAACATATGAAAAAATGCTCTACATCACTGGCCATAAGAGAAATGCAAATCAAAGCAACATTGAGATTCCATCTCACCCCAGTAAGAATGTTATATATCAAGAAAACTAACAACAACTATTGTTGGAGGGGATGTGGCCAAAAGGGAACCCTACTTCATTGTTGGTGGGAATGTAAACTGGTTCAGCCACTCTGGCAAGCAGTATGGAGATTCCTCAGAAGGCTAAATATAGAACTTCTGTATGACCCAGCACCCCAACTTTTGGGTATCTATCCAAAAGTCCACAAACAAAATCACAGTAATGCCACCAGCACAACAATGTTCATCGCAGCACAATTTGTCAAAGCGAGAATCTGGAACCAACCCAGATGCCCCTCAGCAGACGAATGGATCAGGAAAATGTGGTACATATTCACAATGGAATTTTATGCCTCTATCAGAAAGAATGACATTGCCCCATTTGTAAGGAAATGGAAGGACTTGGAAAAAATTATACTAAGTGAAGTGAGCCAGACCCAAAGAAACATGGACTCTATGGTCTCCCTTATTGGGAATAATTAGTACAGGATTAGGCAAGTCATAGCAGAGCATCACAAGAGCCCAATAGCTATACCCTTATGAACACATTAGATGATGCTAAGTGAAATGAACTCCATGTTATGGAAACGATTGTGATATCACAGTTGTAACTACTTTCAATGTCCCATGTGTATCTGTAGCTTTTATCATTGATGATGTTCTTGTATCACCTTCCTGTGATTGTACTTACACTATCTCTGTAATCTTATCTGAGTGTATTGCAAACCGTGTATACTGGTATTGGAAGTAGGAAATTGAAAGGGAATACCAAAATTGAGAGACACAGGGTAAAAAAAGACAAACAGGGCTGGGGATATAGCCTAGTGGCAAGAGTGCCTGCCTCGGTATACCCGAGGCCCTAGGTTCGATTCCCCAGCACCACATATACAGAAAATGGCCAGAAGCGGCGCTGTGGCTCAAGTGGCAGAGTGCTAGCCTTGAGCGGGAAGAAGCCACGGACAGTGCTTAGGCCCTGAGTCCAAGGCCCAGTACTGGCCAAAAAAAAAAAAAAAAAAAAGACAAACAACTACAAAAGCAATACTTGCAAAACTGTTTGGTGTAAGTGAACTGAACACCTCAGGGGTGAAAGGGAAAGGGGGAGGAGGGGGTGGGTATGAGGGACAAGGTAACAAGCAGTACAAGAAATGTATCCAATGCCTAACGTATGAAACTGTAACCTCTCTGTACATCAGTTTGATAATAAAAATTTGAAAAAAATAATAAAATTAAAAAGTACTAAACACACACACACACACACACACACACACACACACACAAATAAGAGCCTAAGGAACAATTCTTAGGTCACTCGAGTTCATAATTAAAATGTTGAAATGTATTATGGTAAAACAATAAAGTGATATAAACCAGTAAAAAAAAAGATTAATTTGATTGGGATACCATTAAGCAAATAAATTTTGTACAACTAAAAGAGACTTTCTGGTATAAGTAGGCTTAAAATAAAATTATTTTCTCTCTCAAAGATAATTTTTAAAAGGAAAAATAATAAGAAGATTAGAAATTTTTAATACTATATTAAAGGAAAGCTCGAATGAACCCTGCTTCTCATTGATCTCCATTTGAAATATAGCAATTGATTTATGGCTTTTTTTTTGAGAATGAGTTACAATTACTTTTGTTATATATAATTTAGATATCTTTAGACATATAGACAAACATGTCTAGATATCCATTCTTATATGTCTAAGACAGTAGAAATACAGTAAAAATAGTGTGGGAATATGTCCTAGTGGCAAGAGAGCTTGCCTCATATACATGAAGCCCTGGGTTTGATTCCCCAGCACTACATATATAGAAAACGGCCAGAAGTGGCACTGTGGCTCAAGTGGCAGAGTGCTAGCCTTGAGCAAACGGAAGCCAGGGACAGTGCTCAGGCCCTGAGTTCAAGGCCCACGACTGGCCAAAAAAAAGAAAAAAGAAAACAAACATAGTAACAATTATTTTTGCAAGGGAGAAGAATTGAATTGGTAATGATATGACCTTCGTTCTTTATAATACTACAAAATTAATATGAGGGCTGGGAATATAGCCTAGGGGCAAGAATGCTTACTTCGTATATGTGAATCCCTGGGTTCAATTCCCCAGCACCACATATATAGAAAACGGCCAGAAGTGACGCTGTGGCTCAAGTGGCAGAGTGCTAGCATTGAGCCAAAAGAAGCCAGGGGCAGTGCTCATGCTCTGAGACCAAGGCCTAGCACTGGCTAAACAAAACAAAACAAAACAAAACAAAATTAATATGACACTGGAACTATAGATCACTGGTAAGAAAGTTCAGTATATTACTTTTAGCCACACTATATAACATTATAAAACAAGATAAATTGTTACGTATTTGAAAAAATTTAATCTGTAAATACCCTACTATATTGTAAGCATAAATATTTTAGTGCACATCACTTATTGATAATTTTGTGCATTTATGTTTCAAACATATAATACTCACACAATTTGAATTAATGTTTGGAAAATCAGTGTCCTATGGTGCACACAATTTAGTTGAAAGGGGTCTGTGAAATAAAGCACAACCTGGAAAGTTACAGGTTTACTCTAGTAATAATAATGACTCATTCAATAATCAAATACGTTTGGACTTACACATATTAGGATATTGCATTTAAGTAAGGATAACTCATAGATTCAAAATTCTGGCTAGATTAGAAATTGAATTAACAAACTATATTTTTTAAAAAGGCATAACCTCCTCCATATAGAATCATATTCATTTATGCTTGACTAGTGGGTATTTAAACTTAGAAGGTAACTGTGAGGGTCTAAATTACTACAATTCACGCTTTTCCTTGAAGACACAGTCTACCTTCGTAATCACTGCTCTCACAGTGAGTAAAAAATAGCAAAGGTAATTTTTAATCTAAATATGGCTTAATCTGAATTATTTCTTATGGATATGTCTTCTCAATATACAAAGAAGCAGTCTCTATCTCACATCATTTCAGTGGGATACAGGAGTAGGAAATAAACTACAAAACAGTAAAATATTTTGGAGAAAATGAAAACACCATATTGTACCAGAAAATAACAATTTATATTTAATTGTCTCTAGTTGTTACATTTTTAATTAAAGAATTGGTTTGTTTGATCTGTATATTATATTTCAGTAGAATAATTTAGCTGCAGAAAACTATATTTCTTCCTGATTTCAGTTGTCAGTCTTGTCTTTGGAATCAGGAAATGAGTATTAAATTTAAAAACTCATGTTTTCACTTTTATTTTCATACTTTAGAATAGTCAAGGAGCTAAAATGTTAAACATAGCTCCTAATTGGAAAAACTTAAAATTTTCAACAACCTGAGTATTTTTAAGGCTATTATTGTGGAGGGGGTAAATGATCTTCTTTTATATGTTTTTGTTTTTTCTGTTTTTTTTTTTTTTATTATTAATGTAAGCATTTTTTTTCTTTTCTTTCCTTTTGCTAGTCTGTGGCTTGAACTCAGGACATGGCCACTGGTCCCTGAGCTTCTTTTTGCTCAAGGCTCTCACTCTGCCACTTGAGCCACATCACCACTTCCAGCTTTTTCTGTTTATGTGATACTGAGTAATCAAACTCAGGGCTTCATGCATGCTAGGCAAGTGCTCTACCACTTAGCCACACTCCCATCACCAGGGTTTTTTTAATATACCCGAGATTGTCCTCAAATTCATGATCATTCTTCCTCAGCTTCATAAGATCTAGAATTTGTAAGTGTGTACCCCACACTCAGCATTTCCCTTTATCTTTAACATAATATATTACTAACTGGATAACGTACATAACACAGTTGTTATTTTTTTTTTTTGCCAGTCCTAGGGCTTGAACTCAGGGCCTAGACACTGTCCCTGGGCTTCTTTTTGCTCAAGGCCAACATTGTACCACTTGAGCCACATTGCCACTTCTGGCTTTTTCAATTTATGTGGTACTGAGGAATCAAACCCAAGCTTCATGCATGCTAAGCAAGCACTTTACAACAAAGCCACATTCCCAGCTCTATTTCTTTCTTTTTTTTTATAACTAAGAAAACATAGTAAACTTAATAAGGGGTAAGTTCAAATTATTTTATGAAGTTTTATGAAGAGAGTGAAGTAGAATTCAATCATAAGATTCAGTGTATATCCTAAGAAATTTTTTAAAAATTGAGGGTTGGAAGGATCAAGACACATTGTACTTAAAAGTTGATTTGTTGAATTTAAACTCTACTGTACAACTAAAGATAATAAAATATTTTAAAGTACTGAGATGAAAATACAGTTTTATGAATATTTTATATTACAATTGTACATATTAGAGCCAGAGCAGATATTAATGCTAATTTTCTCATAAGGCTATTGAAACTATAATGCACATGATATTAACTCAGTGAAAATCAAAACTTTACTGTACAACTAAGAGATCATCACTCTCCACAAAATAGTTGTTATCATCCATTTTAGTGGATTAAAAATATGAAAGGGGAATACATGAAATAATATCATTTGTATAACAATAGTTACAAAAATGCTACAAATATTTGACCTAAGTATTGAAATTGAAGTGCCAGATATTTTATATGGAGGTAACAGAAGTAATCTGAAATGTAATAAGAGACATTTTGAAGATGCAGGAATGAAAGAGGCCAGAACAAATGATTAGTTGGATGAAGTATTATTGTTTCAAGTGTCAAAGCAACATTGATCAAACAAGCTGTTCAGCAACCAATTAATTGAATTGTTTAAAATTTAATCAATTGGTTAAACGTTTCTGTGAACATAGTTCAAGTTTTAATTGACAAAAGTAAACAAAATTGCACCAATACTAAGCAGTACATTCCAAAGGAAAGCGCTCAGGCTTTGAAGTCTTGAAGACCTGAAATTGAATCACTCCAAATACTACTACTTAACACTGGACTGTATTGAATAAATTACTTCATTTCTCTGAGCTTCAGTTTTCTTATCAGTGTAGAAACACTTTAGTAACAGCTCTTCATTAAAATATTTGTTGCAATATTTAATGTTTTGTTATATCAACATACCATGTTCGTATTTAGATAAATTGAGAATTATTTGATAAGAATGCTATGTAGCAGAAAAATCAGAGAGCTAAAATTCAGGTAAGTTGGTTCAATTACTATGCTATACAAAGCAAATCCATCCCACACTCTGGATCTGGGTTTCTAAGTTTCATAAAGTGAGGAGAAGAACTAGACTGTCTTCAAATTAATTTTTTGTTCTTACTTCAAGTACACAAAGTAGCTGTACATATCCAAGTCTAGGATGATAGGTGATTGATGATCATTCCTTCATAGATTATATATTATAAAATTCCATATAAGTATAATATATATTACTTCATTTTTAAAGAGCTGGACTAAATATTTAAATATTTTACCATTCTCATATCCATGCACAACTATGAATAAATCACAAGTTCACAACTTAGTGAATTTTTAAATTTGATGTGTTTAGATACCTACCACCACTTTTTAAAAGTGTTACTAGAATTGCTTCCCATCTTCGAACTACTGTACATTTTTATTTATCCTAATGGATTCTTTTGAAAAAGGAGAATGTTCAAAAGGAGTCATGTTAGGTAACAAAGTCTAGAAAGTGACTTCTGAAATCCCCTTTTTAATCTGCAATCGCTAGCCATGGACAAATTGATTATGCTATTATTGAAGAGGTGATCTGTGTCAATATTTCACATAGCCAGCTCTAATGCCTTTGTGATAAACAATATTACCTTCATAAAATTCTGACATAGTAAGTTTCAATGGGATCAGATTTTTTTTATTTAACCCACAGTTAAATCAGTTTCTGGAGACAATGTATTCTTGTGTCAGTGTTCCTTATCTTACATTTTTGTTGAAATAAAGTGTTAAATATATAAGGGCCAATTCATACTTGTAAGATAAGCCTATCCTTATCAATGAATATCACCACAGATGTCTTGTCTTTCTACTTTACTAATGTATTGCTTTGATCAATGTTTTTTCATTGCAGAAAGTATTTTTGTACTGTATATTCACACAAAGAAAGGGCTAGCTATTTGATACTTTTAGACAGCCTTATATCTATCAGTTAATTTGATCCTTGTCTTGTAATGATTAACAATTGGCAGGAAACTGTTTAGTACGTGTATGTCAGTGAATACCTGGATTCTTGCATTCTTGCATGTATATATACCCATATTATTGTCCCAAACAGGTATGTAGTAGGAGTAGAAGATAAACAGATGTTGAGAATAGAAGGGAAATGATAAAGGGATAGAAAATATTGACTCAAGCTAAATGAAAACAAGATATTTAAACTGGTATTTTCACATTTCTTTTCAGGTTAAATTGCTAATTGTTCTCTTTGTATATACAAATCTCTGAAGCTCATTATCTCAGTTTTCTCAAGGAAGATTATGATTAAAACCCCAAGTAGGCTATACAGATCCCCTGACTCCTTTGTTGTAGACTAATTCTATTCATCTAGATGCAGGATTATGAATTGCAGAAACTACCAGTTTCATGTATTTATTTAGTTTACTGACTCCCATTAGGACATAGTCCTGTATATTCAGAAAATTAAAATACAGTTTGTTTTAATGACTTGTTAAATGATTTCTCAACAGATAAAAGACTACTTTGGGACCAATTTTAAATTTACCAGTTTTATCTATTAATGTTCTCTTTCAATATTTTCTACTATTCTTTTTATCTCTCCCAGACCTTCCTCAGCAACCTAAATATTGCTGGTTAACAAGAGGAAAAGTTATGTTCTCTTTGAGGCAAATGAGTAAAGGAAATAAATCAGTTATCAGTTGTTCAATGTTAAGCATTGTATGAAGAAAAATATCCATGACAAAAGCACACTAACTAGCCTTTGGGGAAATAAAGCTTAGAAATGGTGCCTAAAATAATACATGTAAAATATCTTGAAGAGATTGAGTATTAATCTTAGAGAATATTAAGATGTTGTATTAATACTGTTGTCGATATCTGTTCCTCAGATGGATCTAAACAGAGAAAATCGAATGCTTTCAAAAAGTATCTGCTTGATGTCGCTTTATCTGAAAAAATTTCCAGTTATAAAATAGAATAAAATTAGAAAAGACTCCAAAACCTAAATGTGATTTCAGTTAGAAATAATAATGAGCAAAAACAATATATTTCTGATAAAATGTTTGGATCATGCCTTCTTGTTTGGTGGTTCTCTGGCACAAGAGACAGCCATGGCAACCAGCAAGAATAGCATGATCCTGAAGCCCCACTTCCACAAGGACTGGTAGCGGTGGGTGGCAACCAGAAACAAGGCACGACAGGCCAAAGCATGCTTGATAACCCCACGCCCCGTGTCCGGCTGATAGGCCTATATAGTCAGTTGCCTCACGGTGAGGTACCATACCAAGGTCCGAGCCCTCTGGGGCTCCATCATGGAGGAGCTGCGGGTGACCAGCATTCACAAAAAAGTGGCCCAGACTATTGGCATCTCTGTAGACCCAAGGAGGGGGAACAAATCCAGAGTCCTTGCAGGCGAATGTGCAATAATGTGCAATGGCTGAAGGAGTACTGCTTCAAACTGCTCTTCTTCCATAGGATGCTGTCGCCCCCAAAAAGGGAGACAGCTTTGCTGAAGAGCTCAAATTGGCCACCCAGCTGACAGGACCAGTGATGCCCACCGCAATGTTTACAAAAAGGAAGAAAGCCAGAACTTTCACAGAGAAGAACTTCAAAGCTTTTGCTAGTCTTCGCATTGCCCGTGCCAATGCCTGACTGTTTGGCACCCGAGCTAAAAGGGCCAAGGAAGCTGCCGAACACGATGTTGAGAAGAAAAAATAAAGCTATGTTGGAATATTGTAATAAACCCTCAGGAAACTTAAAAAAAAAAGGATACCTTTTATTGGCAACCTTTTCATTCTTTCCCTGTTGTACTATATTTTATTAAAATACTGTCTGACATCGGCTAGTTTATTAGGCTTAGCATAGCATCAAAGTTGCTATTTGCCCAAATCTTGAAGTTTTTTGGCTGGTTTCTGTATCTCAATAATTTGTAAGCAAGTTATACATACATGTGTAGTTTTTCTCTGCCTATTTCATCATTTCTATAATTTTTTTTTAACTTTCCTATTAATTCTCTTGTTTCCGAATCTTGGTTTGAAAATTCTTTGGTGTTAGTTTAGAAACTAATATTTTTCATTAAATTCAGTTCATTACTTTGGTTGGGCGCCATATTGCACATATGATTATCAATTTTGAATTCAATAGCTCCTCAGGTCTTGCATCTTGCATAGAATTTTTATGTGAAAACTGGTTAATGGAATAAAATTCGTTTGTCTGGTTGATTTTTGCTACTTAGCACTTGGTTAATCTACACATTTACTGGGAGCAGTCTTAAATTATGTGCATGGATTATGTGTGAGGGACAACCTCATTTCTTCAACATCCTATAAAACTCCTCTAGAGTATCAAAGAATATTCCTAAATGTAGAGGAGTTTAGTAAAGGTTTTGAATCTTTAAAGAAATTGAATAACATAACAGTATAATCAGGAAGGCATGAAAATTAAGGCAATGAATGTGAACATAATACCAATGAAATTGTACTTCATAGTATATAACGTCAGAACCAGGTGTGATCATACACAACTAATTTTGGATATTCAGGAGGGAGAATAGGGAAACTGTGATTTTAGGATAGCTTTGGAAAAATGAGCATGAGAACTTACTGGATAAACAAACTCAAGTGGCAAAGCACTTGCCTAGCAAGTGCAAAGCCCAAACTTAATTCTCAGTATTACAAAATACAAAAGCAAATCAGTTATGTAGGTTTAAACAAAAATACATGTTTATATACACAGAGTTAAGAAAACTAATTGCCTGGCATAATCATGATATTACTGCCAATGCTGCTGAGTTTGTTTGCTGGCATTGTTTTGCTAAAATATATCAGACTCATATATCACTATAGTCTGTGGATCAATTAGGGAAAGGATAGAATAGGAAACATGAATTTAATTATGATTATATATCAGTGTAGCAGATGATGTATTGATTTTCAGCAATTATGACAACAAATAATGACCAATTTCTAAGGAAAATTAATCAAATGTAATCAAATTCAGACAAAAAACTTCAATTTACATAATATTGTAAAATTTTATTTTGAAATATATTTATATATACATGTTTTATATATGCAAATATTATACTAAACTACTTTTAAAATATTAGGTCTTTATTTTTCCCTGAAAATCATGAAGTAGGATCAAGTAGGGGAACTTGGCCTTTTTGTCTCATTTCTAGTTATCTTGGAACTGTTTTTCATGGATAGAAAAAGAGTTACCTATCAAATATTTATATAATAACTGGGAATAATACTACTAAAATCATTAGGCTTTATGAACATTCCTCTTTAAAGAGGAAAAGAGAATGGCCAAGAGGCACATGAACAAGTGCTCAACATCCTTAGTCATAACTGAAATAAAAAATCAAACAACATTGAGATTTCACCTCACCACAGTAAGAATGGTCCTCATCAAGAAAGCTAATAACAACAGCTTCTGGCAGAGTTGTAGCTAAAGGGGAACATTGCTACACTTTTGGTGGGAGTGTAAACTTGGTCACTCATTCCAGAAAGCAGTGCGGAGGCTCCTCAAAAAGCTAAATATAGAGCCCCCCTGTGATCCAGCAATACCACTCAGAGCATTTACTCAAAGGATCACAAACAAGGCCCTACTAAAGCTACCAGCACAACTATGTTCATAGCAGCATTATTTACCATACCTAAACTTTTAAGTTTTTTTAAATAGAAAGATATAAAACTTTATTTTTAATTTTACTTTTATCTTTAAGTAGTTGTACAAAGAAGTTGTCATCTAATAAGATAGTATATGAATATAATTAATTTGATCAATGCCACCCTTTCATCATTCTCTCCCATCCTTCCCTATCTCACCGCTTCCCTTCCCTCAATTTTCTTAATTTTGTAAAATATGTGCTGAATGTATGACTGCATCTCTCCTTCTAGACTTTTAAAATTCAACCATTGCTAAGTGCCAAGGGTTTATGTCTCCACAACATTTGCTATTCAGGAAGCTGAGACCTGAGGATGGCAGTTCTAAGCCAGCTGAACAGGACAATCTGAGATATACTTATCTCCAATTAAACACCAAAAATCTGAAAGTGGAGCTATTGTTCAAGTGGTAGAGTGCCAGACTTTAGTAAAAACAAAACAAACAAAAAACCACATCTAGGATAGTGCTAGCAGATGATCACAATAGCTCAATAACTATGTTCATATTATCACATAAGATGATGCTAAGTGAAATGAACTCTAAGTTATGGAAACAAGCAGTTTGTCATTGTTGTTGTTATTTTTAACACACTATATGAAATTCTTTCTTTGTTCTTTTGTTTATCTTCCCCATGTTTTAGCCCCTGTTGTCATTGTATTTGATTCTGGTACCATGGATATTTTATATATGTCTGTCTCAACTTGGGGGGAAAGGGGAACTGGAGATGAGAGAAGGTGGGCGAAAAATGAGGGAGGATGTAACAAGTTGGACAAGAAATGTGTTCATTACCTTATGTATGTAACTGTAACCCTCTGTACATCAACTTGTCAATAAAAATAAACATAAAAATACAATAAAATATTGATTCCACAAAACAATATCTAAGGAACAGCACTCAGACCCAAGTATAATTCAGTCCTGAAAAAAAATAAATCATTGATTATGCTAGTACACATTTAAGTAAGATCCATCTTTAGATTTCATACTAGTCATAGAAAAATCATTGAAAACTGGGAAGACAGCAGAGGAGGAGCAGCAGAGCCCTAGCTGAGCTCCCTCTGACATCGCAGTTTTCTCACCCCATAGAAACGTTTCTCCTAGAAAGACAGCCAGAGTAAGTGCTAACAGTACAGGGATTCTGGCCACAAAGGAAAAATTGACTTAGCTCGTCTGAAAACACAGATTTGAGCTCCAGGCGGCGACCTGCCCCCATGCCAGTGCCGGCGCCTGCCCAGCGCCCAGCACAGCAACCTGCACTCCACGCGGCTAAAGCACACAGCATAGACCAGGGAGAAATACTCCAGATGGCGGCTGAGCATGGACGACCTGAAATCGCAGAGAAAGCATGAGTACCCCACGAAAAATATTCTCACTTGGGCCCAAAGAGCAGCTTCTGGAAGGCAGCCCTTCCCCCACCTCCAGAGCAAAGCGCCATCTTTGCCACTGGCATAGGGTCAGACCAGATTGGAACTAAAGTGGGCCTGGGGAAAGCGAGGTCAAAGGAGCCATCTTTGAAAAGGGCAAGAGAGACCAACCAGTGAGAGCCAGCTCCACCCAGGAGAATACCCTCTGCCCTGGCAGGACGCGGGTCCTGGGCCTCGGCTTAGCCAGAGGTGCCCCATCCTGCCAGCCAGAATTTCTAAATTTATACCAAAAGCAGCAAGCAGCTCCCAGTGGCACAGAAACACCAGACAGGGGAACAAATAGTTCCTGGGATAGCTAAACAGTCCCGTCACAGAGGAAGCCCAATTCCCAGCCCATAACGGAGCTGCATTCCATAGCCACCTCCGCCAAGGAGGCCGTCCCGCCCAGGCAAGCAACTCTCAGCCAGGTAAAACAGGCCAGAGGCGCCCCGCCCTGCTGAGTCCACAGCCTATGCAAAGCCAGGCATCAAAGGCAGTGGCCCCACAGCAGACAGAGGAGCCACAGTTCATGAGACTGCTCACGTCCCCATCTACAGAGGATGCCCAAGGCCTACCTGCAAGCTGTGTGAACCACAGAGACCCAGGATTGCAACAACAGGGGAGAAGGGTCAGAACAGACCAACCCCTTGCAAACTGAAATCAAGTCAAACCAGCCAATCAGGAAAATAGACTGCAGACCATTGCAAGGAAACCAGAGACTGGGGGAAGACCACCAAAACAAGGAGGACTCCATTCTTTTTTTTTTTTTCAAACATTTTTTAAACTTTTTTTTAAAAAAAATTTCTTTTTAATATTTTCACTTCTGAAACGTCATTTTCGTTTGTTTGTTTGTTTTCCATTTTTACCGGTTTGCTTTATCAAGTTTTTTTTTTGTTTGTTTGTTTGGGTTGTTCTTTTTCTGTTTTATTTTCTTTTATTTTTTTTCTTTTTAAAATAAATTTTCTCTGTTTTGTACATCTGTCTTCCAGTATTTTTACTTTATTTCTCTCTTTGCATTCTCTTTCTTTAAAAATTACTTTCCTATGAATAACACCTCCACGCTTTTCTGCTAACTCGCCATTGTCTATCATTTTAACCTTGTTCTTTCTACTGATTCTACTCTTCTCCACATTTCCACGTCACTGAAACTAAACCAAAATCACCACCCCCCCAATACATTTTACTCTATTCTCTTTACTACCTCCAACATACCCTCCTGACTTACTGCCTGGACCGCCAGGTTCCATTGACTCCTGGTTATTGTATAGAGGGTATCCCAGCTTAATCCGAGTGAATCAAAGGGGTTCATAGATTAAGCTAGTCCTAAAAGAACTTAATATAAAAATAAGAATTGTTTATAGGGTTGTAACAGTAAATAAGTAACTACTGAATACAGGGCCAAGGATCGGTTGTTATATTGAAATTTTATTCTTTAGGTACACCAAATCTAATTTTATAGACAGGTATACAGGGTATCTATATATAATTGTGAACTTGTAAGATTTACATGACAGTGCTTGGTAAGGGCTGCTTTGGGTCTTAAACGGTGCTCACAGGTGCTGGTGGACTGGCATTCCCAATTCAAATGGGCAGAAGGAACACAAGAAAGATGGCAAACAATGAAGTATTATTCCCCACTCAAAACAAGCAGGAAGCAGAGCAGTCAACCAAAGACATAGAAGAGAACCCCCAAAATGCTCTACAAAGTCTACTGATAAACATGATAAATGAAAAGTTTGAATCTCTTCAGTCAATTATTCTAGAGCATGAGGAGGCAAAGCAAAAATTAATGGAGAATTTCAGGGCATCCACAAATAAAAAGATAAATGAACCTCAAGAGTCAAATGAAAAGATAGCTACCCAGCTTAAAGATTTGAGAGACAACAATCAAAACCAAAGTAATGAAGTTAATGAAGTAAAGAAGTCCATACAAGACCTAAGAAATGACATGGAAATCATCAGGAAAGACCAGTCAGAAGGAAAAGAGATTCGAAATCAAGTAGCTAGCCTACAGTCCCGACTAACTGAAGCAGAGAATCAAATATCAGGAGCTGAAGATTCCTTAGATTCTATGGAGAAAGATCAAAAATAAATACAAATCCCGTTCAATCAACAAAAGAGATTGCTATAGGAGATTCAAGACACGATCAGGAAGCCCAATTTAAGGATAATAGGTATTGAGGAAAACTTGGAGAAAGAGGTTAATGGGATAGGCAATCTGTTTAAGAGAATATTAGTTCAGAAGTCCCAAATATCCAGAAGGAAAGGCCTATACAGATACAAGAAGCATTTAGAACCCCAAACTGACCAGACCAGAATAGGACATCCCACCGACACATTGTGATCAATACAGGATCAGTAGAGTACAAGGAAAGAATCCTTAAAGCTGTTAGGGAGAAGAAAACAATCACATATAAAGGAAAAGCAATCAGAATTACCCCAGACTTCTCAGCAGAGGCCATGAAAGCAAGGAGAGCCTGGAATGAAGTATACCAAACACTAAATAAAAATAACTACCAACCAAGAATTCTGTACCCAGCCAAACTCTCATTCATAGCCGAAGGTCAAGTAAAAGTCTTCCACAATAAGGAAAAACTGAAACAATATATCTCCATCAAACCAGCTCTACAGAAAATTCTCAAAGATGTACTATACAGGGAAAATAATCAAGATCCCAATACAGACAGAGAAATGAACCCTAAATAGTAAACATCAGATCAAGAACTGGGAAGACACAGCTTTAAACAAGATAGTAATAATGAAAGGAACAAACGATCATCTCTCAATCCTAACTCCCAACATTAATGGACTTAATTCTCCAATAAAACGACATAGGTTCATAAGTTGGATCAAAAATCAAGATGCATCATTCTGCTGCCTCCAAGAGACACATCTATCCAGCAAAAGTAAACATCTTCTAAAGTGAAAGCCTGGAATCAAATCTATCAAGCAAATAGCCCCCATAAACAGGCTGGAGTTGCAGTCCTAGTATCATACAAAATTGACTTCAAATTAAAAAAGGTAAGAAGAGACAAAGAAGGTTACTACATACTAGTAAAGGGATCTCTCCTACAGGAAGATATAACCATTCTAAATATCTACACACCAAATGCAGGAGCACCCAACTTCATCAAACAGACACTACTGACTCTAAAAACACTCATAGACCCAAACACAATGATAGTTGGGGACTTTAACACTCCACTATCACCTCTGGACAGATCAACATGCCAAAAAGTGAACAAAGAAACCACAGATCTTAATAATTGCATAGACCAACTAGACTCAATTGACATCTACAGAATATTCCACCCAGCAACAACAGAATACACATTCTTCTCCGCAGCAAATGGAACATTCTCCAAAATAGATCACATCTTAGGGCACAAAGAAAATCTGTACAAATTCAGAAGTATGAAAACCATTCCCTGCATTCTCTCAGACCACAATGGAATAAAATTAGAGCTCAACTCAAACGGCCACCACAGAAAATCCTACAATTCATGGAGACTAAACAACAGACTGTTAAACCATCAGTGGGTAACTGAAGAAATTAAAACGGAAATTCAAATGTTTATGGACTTCAACCAAGTTGAGGACACAAAGTACCAGCTCCTTTGGGACACAGCAAAATCAGTACTCAGAGGAAAATTTATATCTCTGAGTACATACATCAACAAAATGGAGAAACAGCAACTCAGTAATGTAAGGAAGCACCTTAATTTTCTGGAGAAAGAACAGCAAGCCAAACCCCAAGTCAATAAATGGAAGCAAATAATTAAAATCAAATCAGAATTAAATCAATTAGGGATGAAAAAAAAATCCAAAAAAATCAACAAAACAAAAATTGGTTCTTTGAAAAAATCAACAAGATAGACAGACCCCTGGCAAACCTGACCAAGGAACAAAGGCAGCAGACTCAAATAAACAAGATAAGAGATGAAACAGGTAACATCACCACAGAAATAACCGAAATTCAGAAAATAATAAGGGACTATTTTGCAAACCTTTATGCCAACAAATTCGAGAAACTGGAAGAAATGGATGATTTCCTAGAACAAATTGATACCCCCAAACTCAACCATTAGGATTTAAACCTTCTAAACAGACCCATATCCAGTATTGAAATAGAAACGGCAATAAATGATCTCTCATCCAAGAAAAGCCCAGGTCCAGACGGATTCACTGCAGAATTCTACAAGGCCTTCAAAATAGAACTCACACCATTATTACTCAAACTCTTCAATGAAATTGAAAGAGAACTTTCACTACCAGACTCATTCCATGAAGCCAGTATAACCCTCATCCCAAAACCAGGCAGAGATTCATCATGTGAAGAGAACTGCAGACCGATCTCCCTGATGAACATAGACGCAAAAATTCTCAACAAAATTCTGGCCAATTGATTTCAACAGGTCATCAAAAAAATAATACACCACGATCAAACTGAATTCATCCCAGGGATGCAAAGGTTTAATATACGCAAGTCAATTAATGTAATCCACCACATCAACCAGAGCAAGGTAAAGAACTACATGGTTTTATCTCTGGATGCGGAAAAAGCATTTGATAAAATCCAGCACCCATTTATGCTAAAAGCCCTGGAAAAACTGGGATTCCAGGGAAAATTCCTGAATATAATCAAGGCAGTTTATGACAAACCAAAAGCAAGTATAACTCTAAATGGTGAAAAACTAAAGCCAGTCCCTTTAAAATCAGGAACAATGCAGGGATATCCACTCTCTCCCCTGCTCTTCAACATATTACTAGAATTCCTAGCCAGAGCAATTAGGCAAGAAGAAAATATAAAGGTGATCCAAATAGGAAAAGATGAAGTTAAACTTTTTCTCTTCGCAGATGACATGATCCTATACCTAAAGAATCCCATAGACTCTTCCCCTAGCTACTAGAGCTGATCCAAAACTTTGGCAAAGTTGCAGAATATAAAATAAACCTTCAAAAATCAACGGCATTTCTCTATGCTAACGACCCAAAACCGAGGCTGAAATCAGGAAAGCAACTCCTTTTGCAATAGCCCCCCAAAACATGAAATACCTAGGAATAACCTTAAACAAAGAAGTGAAAGATCTCTTTGATGAGAACTTTAAAAGCGTGAAAAACGAAATTAAGTCAGAACTAAGGAAATGGAAAAACCTCCCATGCTCCTGGATTGGGAGGATTAATATAATCAAAATGGCAATATTGCCAAAGGCTATCTACAAATTCAATGCAATACCATTAATATCCCAACACCATTCTTTAATGAAATAGAGGGAGCAATCCTGAAATTCATATGGAACAATAAAAGACCTAGAATAGCAAAAACAATCCTAAGCAGAAAGAACAGTGTTGGAGGAATTACTGTACCAAACGTAAAGCTGTATTATAAATCTATAGTAATAAAAACAGCTTGTTATTGGCACCGGAACAGGCCTGAAGACCAATGGAACAGAACTGGCTCAACACATGCAACAAACTAAAACTAGATCCTTGTATATCACCCTGCACCAAAATCAATTCCAAATGGATTAAAGACTTCGAAATCAAAACAGACACCCTGAAAACACTAAAGGAAGGAGTAGGAGAAACACTTGGATTCCTGGGCGCAGGACGGAATTTCCTAACAAAAATCCAGAAAGGCTACAAATCAAAGAAAGGTTGGACAAATGGGACTGCATCAAACTGCAGAGCTTCTGCAAGGCAAAGGACATAGCTCACAAGATAAACAGAAAGCCCACAGACTTGGAGAAGATCTTTACTGGCCATTCAACAGACAAAGGCCTCATCTGTAAAATATATGCAGAACTAAAAAAATTACCTTCTTCCAAAACAAAACCGCAAATATCCACTAACCCCCTCATCAAGTGGGCTAAAGACTTAAAAAGAGAATTCTCTGATGAGGAAATGTGAATGGCCAAGAAACATATGAAAAAATGCTCTACATCACTGGCCATAAGAAAAATGCAAATCAAAGCAACATTGAGATTCCATCTCACCCCAGTAAGAATGTCATATATCAAGAAAACTAACAACAGTTGTTGGAGGGGATGTGGCCAAAAGGGAACCCTACTTTATTGTTGGTGGGAATGTAAACTGGTTCAGCCACTCTGGCAAGCAGTATGGAGATTCCTCAGAAGGCTAAATATAGAACTCCCCTATGACCCAGCATCCCCACTTTTGGGTATCTATCCAAAAGACCATAAACAAAATCACAGTAATACCACCAGCACAACAATGTTCATCGCAGCACAATTTTTCATAGCGAGATTCTGGAACCAACCCAGATGCCCCTCAGTAGACGAATGGATCAGGAAAATGTGGTACTGAGCAACTGTGGGACTCATTCACAGCAAAAATATATCTATTCATAAGTTACATCAAAGTTTTCATTTTTCGGTCAAATAGCATAAAAACAGCAATGAAATATATCTGGAGAAGGGGAAATGTGGTACATACAAATCAAATAGTAAAAATAGGAAAATGTGGTACATATACACAATGGAATTTTATGCCTCTATCAGAAAGAATGACATTGTCCCATTTGTAAGGAAATGGAAGGACTTGGAAAAAATTATACTAAGTGAAGTGAGCCAGACCCAAAGAAACATGGACTATATGGTCTCCCTTATTGGGAATAATTAGTACAGGTTTAGGCAAGTCATAGCAGAGCATCACAATGCCCAATAGCTATACCCTTATGAACACAGAAGATGATGCTAAGTGAAATGAACTCCATGTTATGGAAACAATTGTTATATCACAGTTGTAACTACTTTCAACGTCCCATGTGTATCTGTAGCTTCTATTATTGATGATGTTCTTGTATCACCTTCCTGTGGTTGTACCTACACTATCTCTGTAATCTTATCTGAGTATATTGGAAACCGTGTATACTGGTATTGGAAGTAGGAAATTGAAAGGGAATACCAAGTTTGACAGACACAGGGTAAAAAAAAGACAAACAACTACAAAAGCAATACTTGCAAAACTGTTTGGTGTAAGTAAACTGAACACCTCGGGGGGGGGGGGTGGAAAGGGAAAGGGGGAGGAGGTAGGGGGTTATGAGGGACAAGGTAACAAACAGTACAAGAAATGTATCCAATACCTAACGTATGAAACTGTAACCTCTCTGTACCTCAGTTTGATAATAAAAATTTGAAAAAAAAGAAAAATCATTGAAAAATTAAATGAGGGAATAGAAAAAACACTCAATTTTGAGACTTTAAGGCAACCCTGTTGGGTCTTTAAGAATCCCTTAACAGGTTTTTATTATAAGCATCCACTGACAGATCAGGTTCTCCATGCTCTGAATTAATTACAAAGTATTATTGCTGAATAGTTTTGTGATTAACCTCTGTAAAGAGCTTAACAGTGTAAGTTATTTGTCTTTAGGGACATGTCAGGAATAGTTTGTTCTAATAACTAGATAATGTAATATATTTCTTTTTGCGTATTTGTGGTCTGACCCAGTGTTAATTTCTGATGTACTTTATTTTGCCATATTATCATAGTAAAATAGAATAATTTTATTTCTTTGAACAAACATATAGTTAAATTATATTAAGTCACTATCAAGAAAATATTGAAATGAAATTAGTTTATGATCTCAGAACACCTGCAGTATGAATGAGGAAACCACAAAAATAGAAAATGGCAAATAAATATGGTAGGTACCAATTTAGTAGTATGAATAGGCCATTCTGAGTTTTGTCGACAGGAATTGGAAAAAAAAAAGTTGAGCAAGTTATTAAAAGCTTCCTAGATTGAATCTTGAAGGATGAACAACTTGGCCAATCAGGAAAGTGTAGGAGCAATAAAATTTTAGATAAAAGAATTCTTTTAGTACTCAGTGTTTTCGATATTTTGACCTCAAAATAATTATAGCTATTATCAATTTTTATGTGGGATACACCTAAAACTCTATTTCTAATATTGCATTGATTTGTGAAGCTCTAAAAATATTTACATCCCCTCCAAGATAGTTTAGATTGGTGACATTTCAAATTTCTGGTCTCCAAACTCATCTTGGATCTCAACATTGAAACTACCTTCAATTTCTACCTCTTTTCATACATATCCAATCAATTCTTGCCTTTCTAAATCTTAGAAGTTAGCGCTCTTCCCTCTTTATGAGGAAATTGAAATCAATTAGCAGAAACAAATTTTTTTCACTACAATCGCCTACAGATGATAGCATCATGTATTCACAATAAAATTTACAAAACTTACCATTCCATTTTTTGAAATACAAACTTGTGTAAGGATAATACCTACTGTACTTTGAAAATATATCATAAATCTATCCCTTTCTTGTCCTGCCATGTAATCCAAGTCACCAAAGTGAGTTTATTTTTTTATTTTTTTCAATACTTCTCTACTTTGTTAGGGTTGACCAATATGGTGTTCTTATAGCTAAACATTTAAAGTTTTCAGTGACGTTTAGATTATGAATTATTTTCTATAATTAATATAGGCACATTGGTTTGTACTTTAAAGAAAATAATTATCTTTAGGACACAGATAGGAACAAGTGTACAATTTGCAAATGTTATAAAGATGGTTCCAAATATCAGCTACCTCTTTTCCGAACTGCAACCACTTGTTTAGTGTCCAATGACAAGAGATCAAAAACAGCTGCTTAACATATCTGTGTGATATCTGGTAACTTAGAAATCTCTGAAAGAACAGTAAGTTGTGATTACTGAAAAGCTCAGAACACTGGCAAGGCTTAGTTGTAAAGTATTCAACAGAAGGCCACAAATATCATTTTCCTATGAGGATCTAGGAACTACAGGTTTCACTTAGTAATGGATTGAAATGGCATTGCCCAGTGCAAGTGCTGCACAGAAACCAGGTTTTCTCTTCTAGATCAATCACTTCGGATAAGCTTCTACAATCATAGCATGGCCCTGCCCTCCAGCTGCACAGGCAGCCACTAAGCCATACTGGCCTCCATTTATGGCCTAGTGGTAAAAGTGCTTGTCTTGTATACATGAAGCCCTGGGTTTGATTCCTCAGTACCACATATATAGAAAAAGCCAGAGGTGGTGCTGTGGCTCAAGTGGCAGAGTGCTAGCCTTGAGCAAAAAGAGGCCAGGGACAGTGCTCAGGCCCTGAGTTCAAGCCCCATTACTGGCAAAAAAAAAAAAAGAGACCAAAGTGAATTTAATAATCTCTTTGCAACTGCTCCCACCATTGCCCTGCAAATTCCATCAGTAACAATCTCAGGCATAGTTTTGAAGCAGAAATAAAAATAGTAATTACATCCAAAATAAATTCTGGCACTCTCAACTATCATCATATGTTTGTTCCTACTTTATATTTGTGTCTAAAATATAAAATAGATAAATAGTTGCTAAGCAATTATGTGGGAAATGATTTTTAAAGTGTTCAGTCATGTTATATCTGTCATAACATCCATGCAGTCTTTTGTTTTGTTTTGTTTTGTTTTGTTTTTATTATAAAACTGATGTACAGAGAGGTTACAGTTTCATACTTTAGGCATTGGATACATTTCTTGTACTGTTTGTTACCTTGTCCTTCATACCCCCCTCTTCCCTCCCCTTTTCCCCCCTGAGGTGTTCAGTTCACTTAAACCAAACAGTTTTGCAAGTATTGCTTTTGTTGTTGTTTCCCTTATTTTACCCTTTGTCTCTCAATTTTGGTATTCCCTTTCAATTTCCTAATTCTAATACCAGTATACACGGTTTCCAATATACTCAGATAAGATTACAGAGATAGTACAGATACAATCACAAGAAGGTGATACAAGAACAAAATCAATAGTAGAAACTACAGATACACATGGGATGTTGAAACATCATCAATAATGGAAGCTACAGATACACATGGGACGTTGAAAGTAGTTACAACTGTGATATAGCAATCATTTCCATAAAATGGAGTTCATTTCACTTAGCATCATCTTATGTGATCATAAGGGTATAGCTATTGGGCTCTTGTGATCCTCTGCTGTGACTTGCCTAAACCTGTGCTAATTATTCCCAATAAGGGAGACCATATAGTCCATGTTTCTTTGGGTCTGGCTCACTTCACTTAGTATAATTTTACTGTAGCCACTTATTCTTTTTTTTCTTTTTTATTGTCAAAGTGATGTACAGAGAGGTTAATGTTTCATACGTTAGGCATTGTATACATTTCTTGTACTGTTTATTACCTCCTCCCTCATTCCCCTCTCCACCCTCCCCCCTTCCCCTCTCCCCCCATGAGTTGTTCAGTTGGTTTACACCAAACAGATTTGCAAGTATTGCTTTATCCTGTGTCTCTTGATTTGGTATTCCCTTTCACTTTCCTAGTTCTAATACTAGTATATACAGTTTCAATGTACTAAGATAAGATAAGATAAGATAGAGGTACAACCACAGGAAGGGGATACAAGAGGATCATCAACAATAGAAGCTACAGTTTCACATGGCATGTTGAAAGTAATTACAACAGTGATATAACACTCGTTTCCATAAAATGGAGTTCATTTCACTTAGAATTATTCCTTACGAATGGGGCAATGTCATTCTTTCTGATAGAGTCATAAAATTCCATTGTGTATATGTATCACATTTTCCTATTTTTACTATTTGATTTGTATTACCCCCATTTCCCCTTCTCCAGGTATATTTAATTGCTGTTTTTATGCTATTTGACGGAAAAATGAAAACATTGATGTAACTTATGAATAGATACATTTTTGCTGTGACTGAGTCCCACAGTTGCTCATCCTAACTGACTTAATTTACTGAGTTATAAATGTACAACTTTTATGGAGTACTTAGTTGTTAAGCCAGAGTTTAGCAAACATTTTCTGTAAAAAGCTAGATGGTACAATTTTTTTAAATATTTTTCTGTATTAGATATTAACTTCTTCCATTGTAGCAAGAAAGCAAACAAAAGCTATAAAATAATGAATGGAGCTGCTTTATCTTATTAAAATGGCATTTATTACTGGACCATTCCCCACAAATCCTTTTGATTATTACCTTTTGGGCCATACCTGTTTCTCAAACATGACTACTTGCATATGCCCAATGTCTTTTTGGACTCCTAATTGACATTTCCAGATTACTGGTTTCAAAGAACAATTGATGCTACTGATCTCATCTCCAACGTTACCTTTCTGCACTTAATATTAAGTGAAGCAAGCCAGACCCAAACCAACGTAAGTTGCATGCCTTCCCTCATTTGTAGTAATTAATATTTGCTTATAAATCTACAAGTAAACACACTGGATGGTAAAAAACAAAACAATACAGTGGGACATGACAAATTATACAGGACTCTACACATTCATTCAGTGAACCAAAGGGAGATATTCTAAGGAGATAATCCCAAAGGCTTTGTGCATACTATTATATAAAATGATGGTTATTAAAATGAACTCTAAGAAATGCAAGCAAGAAATTTTGCATATTTTCCTTTTTTATCTCCTCTGTTGCCTTTTTTTATTTCTATAACTTTTGTCTTCCCTATGTAAGTTGATCTGATTGAGAGAAGGGAAGAAGGTGCACAGAACTGTTGAGAATGATAGTGAATAAGTTCAGCAGACAATTCATTAGACACTATGTTGGAAATGAACTATACAACTTGTGGGGGAATGGTATGTGGAGGGAAAAGCTGCGTGAAAATTAGGGAGGAGGTGATGCTGTGCAAAATAATAAATATATTCATTACTTTACCTCTGTAACTGTAACTCGTCCATATATCACCTTACCATAAAAATAAATCAACCCCCAAATATATTCCATTTCTTGTAGCACTAAATCTGAAGGATTTTTTTTAGATTATAATCAAGGTAGGTATATGTTATTTTGCAAACAATTCTTTTGATAAACTGGCATACACAACCACCCCACTGATTATAGAGGTTCCCAGATAAATGAATCCCTAGTAGTATTGCATTAGCTACATGGGCTGTAATCCAATTTAGGTTACTATCACTCCTAAATCAAATAAAATGTAATACTCTCTATAATTGGAGAGTGATTACAAGCAATTACTTTCTGAATTGGACAGATGGGAAGATTTTCTTTCCTGCTATTCTTCCCTTCAGCTCAAAATGAAAATTATCAAGATGCATTGTATCATAAAGTGTTAAAAGGTACCTCCTTTGTACAATTACTTCAGGATAATAAAAGTATAACAATTTAAAATTAATAAATACATAGCATTAATTGAAATTTTATTAATATAGCACAAGGAGTTTTAATAATTTATCTTTTTAGTCATTCAAATATATTAAGAATTTGATACAGTTTTCTTTTTTAATAGGACAAAATGCTGAGTTTCTTATAGGATAAGAATTTTGTTCAATGTTTTATAATTAATAAATGCAGAGCTCTCCCATATGAGCGCGGGGAACAGCCGGGGTTAATCCTTTTGATTACAGTCATATTTGAGAGTTTCTGCTCAGTTTTAACATCTCCATTAACACCACCCAAAGGCTTATAAACAGATTGCTCATTACTGAAGGTATTTTTATTTAAAAATGTTCACCCCACTGCTCTAGGGCAGAAGGGTTCTGGTGAGAATTTTAATATACTTTTCAAATGTAGGTTAAACTGGAATTATTTTAGTAGAAAGCTACAGCATCTCTTAAAAATAAAATCAGAGTGCCTAGCTAAAAATATTTTTAAAAACTGATTGTGAACTGCTGCATATGACAATTTTAGGGGGTTGTGTAGCTGTATCTGATAGTTTATAAGGATAACTCAACAACTGAGCTCTGGAAAAGCACTTTAAAATACTTGATAACTTACAAACATTTATCTAGATATACATCTGTCAGCAAACAATACTTGAACATAAATGGAATCTTTAAATATGAAATAATATTGTTCCTATCTTTATTTAATAAATATTCATACTTAAACCATGAAAATGAAGCTAATCAAATACCCATGTCCAGTATGTAACTAATAGATTAATGTTTGGAAAGGCAACTTTCAACAACACAGACAAAATGTTTGCTACATCTTTTAAAAGAGCAAAGCTAAAACTTAGTGTAGTGCCTCACACTTGTCATCTCAGCTACTTAGGAGGGAGAAACTGTGAAGATTAGGGTTCTAGGTTAACCGTGGCAAAAAAGCTTTTGAGAACCCAGCACAATCAATAGAAAGCTGATTGTATTGGTATATAAATTGCTCCAGCTGCACTGGAGGTAATATTATCTCCAAATGTTCCTTTTTCACAAATTGGGGATTGAGGTTTGGACAAAAGAACTTGAAGCAGAAATTCTGCTCATTACACTTTTTCTTAAATTATCGTGAAATACTTGTGAATTACAATATATCTCAATCACCTCTTTCAACATTCTCACCTATCACTTTCCTAACCACCCCTTCTCTCACTCTTTTTAGTTTTGTAGTATATACATTGGATTATTGACAGCATACCTCCCCCCTTTTATTCTTCATACTATGCCTTTCTCCTTGACCACCCTACCTCTTTCAAATATTGGTTTCCTGGTGTTTTATTTTGTTGAACTGTCCATGAGCCTCTTTGTGCTCAAGGCTAGTGCTCACTTGAGCCACAGCACCACTTCTGGTTTTTGAATAGGTAGTTGTAGATAAGGGTCTCAGGAGGACTTTTCTGCCCCAGCTTGCTTCAGTTAGAAGTTCTCAGATCTCAGCCTCCTTGGTAAGATAGGATTACATGAGTGAGCCACCAGTGCCCAGCTTTTACAATGGTTTTTGTGAGGTTCCCAGGAAAGGAAACCCAACACATGGTTCAGGCAGAGAAGAGTTTATTGGGGGAGATCAAATTGCCAGCCTGCACAAGATGGCAGCGCAAGGAGCCAGAGGGGAAGGGAGAAGAGAAATAGAGAGAAAGTTTAAGAGAGAAAAAAGTGCCTATGCACTCTTATACCACCAAAATGTAACACCTAAAGAATTACAGGTACAATTTCTACCAGACTCTTGTTTCTTCTGAAATTATAAATGACGGTACAATTAAGTGGAAGTTGACCTAAAATTAAAACTACTAACTTTTTTTCAGTCATACTTCAAAGTGCATACTTATCTGTCACCTTTTCACTCTAAGACTAAATTATATACACATAAGCAAAATATTGGATTAAAAAGCTCTAAACTAATGCCATGGAAACAACAATATAATCAATGCAACACAAAAACTAAAAGCCCATAGAAAAGCCTTTTGGAAGCTCAGGAAATCATATAAATATCTACAGGGAGAACTAAGGGAGTGCACAGCTCTATCAGAAAAAAAATGTGCTTTATTTAAAGTGTTTGGAAATTCTCTCCTATTTCAGAAATCATCTCTGGTGTGTTATGTTCTTGGTCTAGAAGAGACAAAAGTGATTCCTTCCTACCAAAAAAACGTAGAGATCTTAGTCTTGCTTTTAATGTTCTAATTGGTCTAAAAGCTTCCATAAGAAATGATGTTTTTCTCACCTATCTTGTATCATAGACAGGAAAAACCAGAAGTCATGAAAAACCTATCATGTAAGATCCAGAGGAAAAAGAATCAGATACCTGAGCAACTAATGATAACTAGAGAGAGACAATAAAATATCTAGGAATATGAAGAGAAACAGAGTTGAGATATTTTGGGAATCAAGAAAATCAAATCAGCCACATGTAGAAAGAATTCAGTTTGTTTCCTTTTCAAACCAAACACAAATTTTGTAGCTGAAAATTACTATAAATTAATTGAAAAATTAGAAAGGTTCAAATGTAGACTTGAACAAATAGAAAAGAATTATTGAACTTGAAGAGAGAGCAACTGAAATTGTCTGAGAATAAGACAGGTAAAAGAATGAGAAAAAATGAATAGAGACAAGTGTTGTAGTGAACACTTATAATTCTAATTATTCAAGAGGAAAAAATCAGAAGGATCACAGCTTAAGGCCAGGTTGGCCAAGAAAGGCATCAAGAACCCCACTGTAATTGATTTTAGTGCCCTGGATGTTGTGTATATGTGTATTGGAACTAGGGAAGGGAACGGGAATACCAAAATGGAAAGACAAAGATAAATATAAAAAGACAAGCCAATGCAACAGCAATAGTTACAAAACTACATGGTGTAAACCAACTGTACAACTCATGGGGGGGAGAGAAATGGGGAGGGAAGAAGGCAGGAGAAAAATGGAGGAGGTGACAAGTTGAATGAGAAGTATACTCACTGCCTTATGTATGAAACTGTAACCCCTCTGCACATCACTTTGACAATAAAGAAATGAAAACAAGCAAAGAAACTGAATGTCATGTATGATCCCAGAGGAATGGGAAGTATAGTTAGGAGAATTAAAGTCTATGAGCAGCCCAGGAAAATACAGTATCTTATTTGAAAAAGTAAGTGGACCAAAATCAAAAGAGCTGGAAGTATGGTTCAAATAACACATTTGCCTATCATGCATGTGTTCAAACCCTAGTAATGCCAATAAACAGAAAAGTGAATTATGTTAAAGGAATTTGTGGTTCATCTGCTAGTTCAAGAATAATGGGCATAATGAAATTTTAGGAGGAGAAATTTTAGGAAAAATGAAAGGAAAACTTACATGAAGACATTATTTGGCCAAATACAGGTAAAATTTCAGTGAAGATATGAATTTAAAAAAACAACTTTAAAAAACTTAAAAAGAATTTAGAAAAACACCGTATATGATAAAGACAATGATGTCTATATTGATACAAACTGTAATGGAACTTCCACAATCCAAAAATCAAAACAGAATATTAAGAATGGCAACAAAGAAGAGATCTAAAATACATAGACATAGACTGACATACTCATTGGTAACATTGAAAGCCAGAATACAACGGGATAAACACAAGGTGCTGAAAGATATAATAATAATAAAAAAGACTTACCCCAAAATTGTATATTCAATAAATATGTCCTTCAAAATAAGAAAATTTTATACAATCAAAATCTGAAGGAGTTTATTACCACTAAATAAGAAATGCCAAAGGAACACCTCCAGGTTAAAATGAAAGAGTGATAGACAATATATCAAAGGTACATGAACATATAAAGATGTCTTCTGAAAGAAAGTAAATGAATGTATTAGAGCTAATGTTACTAATGTTTTCCTTTTTTTTCATTCCTGGGGCTTGGACTCAGGGCCTGAGCACTATCCCTGGCTTCATTTTGCTGACTGCTAACATTACCTTGTGAACCACTGTGCTGAGGAATTGAACCCAGGGCTTGATATATGCAAGGCAACCACTCTACCTACCACTAAGCCACATTCTCAGACCAATGTTTTTCATTTTAAATGTTAATTCTTATAGTATACAGGATATAAAAGACAAACATAAGAATAATAATTAAGAATGGGTAATAGTGAAGATATACTTCATGATATCAATACCATGACATGGAAGAGAGTAACAGCTGTACAGGAAAATTTTGGCATGTAAATAAATTTGATATTATTTCAACATTTATATTATTCCAATATAATACATATCTCCACTTTTACAGCAGTAAAAATGTCCATTGTTTATACACAAAAGAAATAAGAAGCTTTTATCTTTGCATTTATCATAAAATATCTTAAACTTATAACAAGCTCTTTTAAACAAACTTCAAGGGCCTGCAAAACACCTTCCTTTATATCACCAATCTCTCCATTTTATGGTATTGATGTTACAAGTTATGAGTTTCTATTACCATGGAAATCCACTTATTCTGATGTTCTTGTGTTTTCAAATTTTATATCATAATCAAGTGATTTACAACCTAAGTTTACAAGCTCCAAGCCTATATAGTTGTTTATATATTTATGATCTTAAAAAGATTTATATTTTATATGTTTTCATATTGATATCTAGCATATTTTGATTTCAACTTTAAGGACTAATAATAGTAAGTAACACAAATCTAAATTACTCATATATGAGGAACAATTTTTTTCAAGTACAAATTCTTGCTGTAAGGTGGCTTTTCTGATATTCTGGTAAATGACTCTACTCTTTCCTGGACTGTCAAATTTCTTATGAGAAATTCAATGATCTTTTTATAAGAACTTGCTTATATGTAATGAGCCACTTCTCTCTTGCAGTGTTCAATACTTATGGCTTCTATAGGTCTGACTTTAATGTGCCTTGGGCTGACTCATTCTAAATTTATCCTACTTGGAGATCAATGAACTTCTCCAGGTTGCTTGTCATTTTACTTCTTCATATTTGGGAACATTTTAGTCATACATTTTTCTAATTCCTTTTCAGACTCCTAGTATTTCTCTTACATAGTCTGATTGAAGATATCTCAGAACTTGATAAAGTTTCTCTTCACATTTACTTATATTTTCCTTTTCTGACTATAATTACAAATGATTGTCTTCAAGTTTGGTGATTATTTCTTCTGCTTTTGGTAGTTTTCTTCATACTTCTATGTAAGTTTTGTGTGAAAATTTTGTTTTCGTTATTATACTGTTCACTTCCTTAGTATCTGCTTCATTTTTATATTTTTAATCTTTCTGTTCATAATCTTATTGCTTATACATGTTTGTGATTTTATTTAGTGGATAATTTGCATTCTCTTTTAGCTTACCAGGGATCTTTCAGATATTTATTATTTTGAATTTGTATGGTAATTAAGTGATTTCCATTTCCTTAGCATTGATTTATAGAAATATATTTCTTTGAATCATGCTTTTTAGTTTTCTTGAATGTTTTGCCATCTTTTTTGTTATGTTGGTATTTGAAAAAGCACTGATCATTCATAGATTTCGTGGCCTATTCTCATATATTCACTCTAACTTCCTAGTGATTGTGTCTCATTTGGGATTATGTACTTAATTTCCAGGTAAAGATGTTTTATTTCTGTATTATTCTCCTATTAGCTTACTGCGTTTTGCTTTTTAAGTACACATGAAACATTCTTCTGGATTTTATTAGGCCACAATGTAAGTTTTAGCAAACTTTAAAAATACCGGGATAATAAAAAGTATATATTCTGTTACAATCAAATACCTGAAGACCCAATAACAGAAATAAATGGAAAAAGCTAACAAATTTATGGAAACGAATTGGCACATTACAATTACAGTCAAAGATAATGTCACAAAGAAAGTTATAAAATATATTGAGGTAATAAAAATGCACAGCCATACCAAATTTTAAAGTACTCAGCAGTAAAGAAATTTTTTATTTAGCTGTAAATGCTCAACTTAATCTGAAAGAAGACCCCCCCAAACTAGTGGCTTAAATTTTTAATAAGAAGCATGAATGAGAAGAGCAAATAAAAAAACCAGAAAGGAATAAAAATAATAGGTTAATAAGAAAGGAAAGAGTTAATTAAAAATAAAATGAAAAATATGAACAAATTTGCTTCTTTGAAAACACCAAGAAAACTGACAAAACTTTATAGCTACTGAGAGACAAAAATGAAGTTTCAAACTTCTGAAGTCAGAAAAGAAATTGGGAATGATTTTGCAAGGTCACAGAAAAAAGGACTGCAAGTGATGACCATAAAAACTGTAAAACAACTCAATCAATAAACTAGATGAAAGATGAAAATTCGTGCAAGTATACAAGAAAAATGAATTATAAGAAATGGTAAGTCTGAATGGAAACATACCAATTAAAAAGACTAAAAGATCATAAGCCCTTTCTACAATAAAGAAAATTTTAGACAAGGTGATTTCATTAGTTAAATTTCCCTAAAGTGTAAAGTAATATTTATAGTAATTCACCTCAAATTATTCAAAGATTGAAAGGGAGACACTAAAACCAACCTCATCCTTTGAGACCAGCATTGCCTTGATTTGAAGATAGACTACATAAAAAGATAACTAGAGACAGTCAAAAGTAATGTAAACATATGGTCATGAAAGAAGTTATTAAAGCCATTGAGCCTCATCACTTTTCCATATGAAAAGTGATTTAAACCTCTTCAATAAAATATCAGTAAATTGAGTTTAGCAACATATAAAAGGGATTGAACACCATCCATTCAATATATGAAAATCAATTATAATGTATAGTATTAAAATAAGAGAAGATCACTGTCATCACATTTGATATCAAATTTTGAAATAATTCAACATCGTGTGATAGAATCAACAGTAGAGAAATGTAACACAATGAACTTACTATGATAAACACCACAAATAAAAATCCACAGCAGACCTCATACTGAAGTCAGAAAGTTTTCCCATGAAATCAGGAATACTATAAGGATACCTGGTTTACCACTTTTATTTTAACAGGGTATTTGACTTTCTAACCAGAGTAGTTGGCGATGAAAAAAGTTATTAAATGTGCCAAACTTCAAAAGAAATAACTAATAAACTTTTATGCTCTTTTTAGATTTCAGGATCTCCTCTGGAAATTCCCAAGGATTTTGGAAAAATTTAAAATATCACAACTAATAAATTCAACAGTTTCAAGTTCTTTTTCCCCCTTCTTCCATTTTCTTCCTTTATTGTCAAAGTGAAGTACAAAGGAGTTACAGTATCATATGTAAGGCAGTGAGTACATTTCTTGTTCAACTTATTACCTCCTCCCTCATGTTCCCCCCCTTGCACCTTCCCCTTTCCCTCTCCCCGCAATGAGTTGTACAGTTGGTTAATACCAATGTTTTTCTTTTTTATTATTGTCACATTGATGTACAGAGAGGTTACAGTTTCATATGTTAGTCCTTGGGTACATTTCTTGTACTGTTTGTTACCTCCTTTTATAAGAATTGCTTTTGGAATGGTTTGTCTTTAATCCTTTGTCTCTCGATTTTGATATTCCCTTTTCCTACCCTAGTTCTAATACATGTATATACAGTATCCAGGGTACTAAGACCAGCTACAGTAACAATGGGGGTAAAACCACAGGAAGGAAATACGAGAGAAAAAACAAACAGAGTACTATTTCACATGGCAGGTCGAAAATAATTACAACAATGATATAGCAATTGTTTCCATAACATAGAGTTCATTTCACTAAGCATCATCTTATGTGCTCATAAGAGCATAGCTATAGGGCTCTTGTGATCTGCTATGACTAACATAAACATGTAATAATTATTCCCTGTGAGGGAAAACAGAGTCCATGCTTCTTTAAGTCTGGCTCACTTCACTTAGTATAATTTTTTTCTATTTCCATATGAATGGGGCAGTATCATTCTTTCTGATAGAAGCATAGAATTCATTGTGTATATGTATCACATTTTTCTGATCCACTCATCTACTGAGGGGTGTTTGGGTTGGGTCCATATTTTAGCAATGACAAATTGTGTTGTGACGAACATTGTTGTACTGGTGGCTTTAGTGTGGCCTTGCTTGTAATCTTTTCGGTAGATTCCCAAAAGTGGGGCTGTTGGGTCCTAGGGGAGCTCTGTTTAGCCTTCTGAGGAACCTCCATACTGCTTTCCAGAGTGGTAGAACAAGTTTACATTCCACCAACAATGTAGTAGAATTCCCTTTTTTTCCACAACCCCTCCAGCATTTTTTATTATTAGTTTTCCTGATAATGGGCATTGTTACTGGGGTGAGGTGGAAACTCTTTGTTGTTTTGATTTGAATTTCCTTTACGGCCAGTGATGTAGAGCACTTTTTCATGTGTCTCTTAGCCATTCTCATTTCCTCTTTAGAGAAGTTTCTTTTTACGTTTTTAGCCCTTTGCTGAGGGGGCCGTTGGTTCTTTGAGGATTTGTTTTGGAGGGGAATTTAATTTTTTGAGTTCTGTGTATATTTTAGATATGAGACCTTTGTCCATTGTATGTCTGGTAAAGACCTTTGACCAATCTGTGGGTTTTCTACTTTTTTTGCAAGCTCCATACTTTGCCATGCAGAAGTTCTGCAGTTTGAAGCAGCCTCATTTGTCCAACCTTTCTTTGATTTGTTACATTTCTGGGCCTTTATTAAGGAAGTTTTGTCCTGTCCTAAGGAGTCCAATGGTTCTCCCATTCCTTCTTGTAGAGTTTTCAGGGTATGTGATTTTACTTCAAGGTCTTTGATCCACTTGGAACTGATTTTGGTGCAGGGTGATATATAAGGATCTATTTTTAATTTTTACAGGTGTTGAACCAGTTTTGCCAGCACCATTTGTTGTAGAGGCTGTGTTTCTTCCATCCTATGTTTTTTACCTCCTTTATCAAAAATTAAGTAGCCATAGTTCTGCGGGTCCATTTCTGGGTCTTTAGTTGTATTCCATTGGTCTTCAGGCCTGTTCTTGTGCCAATACCAAGCTGTTTTTATTACTATAGCTTTGTAATATAGCTTGAAGATTGTTATTGTAATTACTGCAGCACTATTGTTTCTACTTAGGATTGTTTTTCCTATTCGGGGTCTTTTATTGATCCATAAGAATTTCTAGATTGCTTTCTCTACTTCATTAAAGAATGTTATTGGGGTGGTGATGGGTATTGCATTGAATTTATAGATAGCCTTTGACAATATTGCTATTTTGACAATGTTAATCCTCCCATTCCAGGAACATGGGAGGTTTTTCCATTACCTTAGTTCTACCTTAATTTTGTTTTTCAGGTTTTTAAAGTTCAAATCATAGAGGTCTTTCACTTCTTTGGTTAAAGTTATTCCTACTATTTTAGGTTTTTTTTTTTTAATGCTATTGCAAAAGGAGTTGCTTTCCTGATTTCAGCCTTGCTCTTTAGGGCATTGGAATATAGAAAAGCCAATGATTTTTTGAGGATTTATTTTATATCCTGCTACTTTGCCAATGTTTTGGATTATCTCAAGTAACTTGGGAGTAGAGTCTATGGGGTTCGTTAGATGCAAGATCATGTTATCTGCAAAGGGAGAGTTTAACTTCATCCTTTCCTATTTAGATCCACTTTACGTCTTCCTCTTGCCTTGTTGCTCTGGCTAGGAATTCCAGTACTATGGTGAAGACGAGAGGAGAGAGCAGACAACCTTGTCTTGCTTCTGATTTTAGAGGAAATGGCTTTAACTTTTCCCCATTAAGAATAATGTTCGCTGTGGGTTTGCCATATACAACCTATTCAGGAATGTTCCCTGCAATTCTAGTTTCTCCAAAGCTTTTTATTACAAATGGGTGCTGGACTTTATCAAACGCTTTTTCTGCATCTAGTGAAATAATCGTGTGATTCTTGACCTTGCTCTGGTTGGTGTGGTGGATTATGTTGATTGATTTGCTTATATTTAACCAGCATAGTACACCGGGAATGAATCCAGTTTGGTCATAGTGTATGATTTTTTTTTTTTTTTGATGACCTGTTGAAGTCAATTGACCAGAATTTTGCTGAGAATTTTTCCCTTAATGTTCATCAAGGAAATCGTTTTATAGTTCTCTTTCCTTGATGAATCCCTGTCTGGTTTTGGGATAAGGGTTATACCAGCACCATAGAATGTGTTTGCTGGCAAACTTTCACATTCAATTTCATTGATGAGTTTGAGAAATTTTGGTGTGAGTTCTGTTTTGCAGGACTTGTAGAATTGTGTTGTGACTTCATCGGGACCCGGGCTTTTCTTGGATGGGAGATCTCTTACTGCAGTTTCTATTTTGTTGCTGGATATAGGTCTCTTTTGGAGTTTTAAATCTTCATGATTAAGTTTGGGCAAATGTATTTTAGTTAGGAATTCATCCATTTAATCCAGGTTCTCAAATATAATAGCATATATGTTTGCAAAATATTCCCTTATTGGGGCTGGGGATATAGCCTAGTGGCAAGAGTGCCTGCCTCGGATACACGAGGCCCTAGGTTCGATTCCCCAGCACCACATATACAGAAAACGGCCAGAAGCGGCGCTGTGGCTCAAGTGGCAGAGTGCTAGCCTTGAGCGGGAAGAAGCCAGGGACAGTGCTCAGGCCCTGAGTCCAAGGCCCAGGACTGGCCAAAAAAAAAAAAAATATTCCCTTATTATATCTTGACTCTTGGTTGCTTCTGCCATGATGTTTCCTGTTTCATCCCTGATCTTGTTTATATGGATTTCGTTTTTTGGTCAGATTTGCTAGGGGTCTCTCTATTTTGTTAATTTTTTCAAAAAACCAACTCTTAGGTTTTTTTTTTAATTCTTTCTATTTTTTTTAAGTTAAGTCTTTTAATGCTGATTTCATTTTAAATAATTTCTTCTGTCTATTGTCTTGGGGTTTGTCTTTTTGTTCTCTTTCAGGGAGGTAAAGGTTCTTCCTTAAGATGATGAATTGATATTTCTCAAGTTTTTTGCTGTTGGCACTCAGAGCTATAAATTTTCCTTTGAGTACTGCCTTTACTGTGCCCCCAAAGGACCTGGGATTTTTTGTGCTCATCTTGGTTTAATTCCATAATCATTTGAATTTCACTTTTAATTTCTTTGATGACCCACTGTTGGTTTAGCAATGTGTTGTTCAATCTCCATGAATTGTAGGATTTCTGTGGTGGCTCTTTGAATTGAGTTCTAATTTTATTTCCTTGTGATCTGAGAGAACACAGGGAAAGATTTCTATAGTTCAGAATTTGTACAGATTTGCTTTATGCTCTAAAATGTCTTACATTTTGGAGAATGTTCCATGTGCTGTCAAGAGTAATGTGTATTCTGGTGTTGCTGGATGGAATATTCTGTAGATGTTGGTTAAGTCTATTTGCTCTATGCAGTTGTTTAATTCTGAGGTTTCTTTGCTCAGTTTTTGGCATGATCTGTCCAGAGGTGACAGTTGTGTGTTTAGTTCTCCAATTATCAATGTGTTTGGATCTATTAATGTTTCAGAGTAAGTAGTGATTGTTTAATGAAATTGGGTGTTCCTGTATTTGGAGTGTAGATATTTAGGATGATTATATCCTCCTGACGGAGAAATACCTTTGTTAGTATGTAGTAACCTTCTTTATCTCTTTCTACTGTTTTAAATTTGAAGTCAATTTTATCTGATTCTAGGATTGCAACTCCAGCCTGCTTACGGGGGTCGTTGCTTTTTTTTTTTTTTTTTTTTAGCCACTCTTGGGGCTTGAACTCTGGGCCTGAGCACTGTCCCTGGCTTCTTTTTGCTCAAGGCTAGGACACTACCAATTGAGCCACAGTGCGAGTTCTGGCTTTTTCTATATATGTGGTGCTGAGGAATCTAGCCCAAAGCTTCAAGTATACAAGGCAAGCACTTTGCCACTAGGCCATATTCCCAACCTGCTTGATAGATTTTATTCTACCCTTTTACTTTTAGAAAATGTTTACTCTTTCTGGGTAAATGTGTCTCTTGGAGGCAGTAGAAAAATGGATCTTGATTTTTGATCCAACTTAAGAATCTATGTCGTTTTAATTGCAGAGTTAGGTCAATTAATATTGAAAGTTTGGATTGAGAGATGATTGTTTCTTTCATTGTAGCTATATTTATAGAGGCTGTGTCTTCCAAATTCTTGCTCTAATAACCTGGTTTACTATATAGGGTTCATTTCTCTGTCTATATTGAGATCTTGATGATTTTCCATGTCTAGGACATCCTTGAGGATTTTCTCTAATGCTGGTTTGGTGGAAATATATTGTTTCCGTTTTTCCTTGCTGTGGAAGACTTTTATTTGACCTTTGGCTACGAATGAGCATTTAGCTGCGTACAGAATTCTTGGTTGATAGTTATTTTTATTTAGGGTGTGGCGTACCTCATTCCAGGCTCTGTTTGCTTTCATGGTCTCTGCTGAGAAATCTGGAGTGATTCTGATTGGTTTTCCTTTATATGTGAGTGTTTTCTTCTTCCTAGCAGCTTTAAGTATTGTTTCCTTTGTCTCTTGATCCCATTCAGATTAAAATGTATTAGTTGAATGTTCTATACTGGTTTGGTCAGTTTGGAGTTCTAAATGATTCTTGTATCTCGATAGGCCTATCTTTCTGGATATTTGGGAAGTTCTCTGCTAGTGTTCTGTTAAACAAATTGCCTATTCCATTAACTTCGTTCTCTAGGTTTTCCTCAATATCTACTAGCCTTTAACTGGGCTTCCTAATTATATCAGCAATTTGTTTTGCTTATTAGATTGGTTTTGTATTATATTTTGTACTTTAAAGTCTAGGGAATCTTCAATTCCTGAGATTTGATACTCTATCATCCAGTGTGCTATGTAGGCTAGCTACTTGGTTTCTTCTCTCCTCCTTCCAACAGGTCTTTCTTGCTGGCTTCCATGTCTTTGCTATAATTTTCTCTTAGGTTCTGTATGGACTTCTTTACCTCGTTAATTGGTTCTGAGTGCTGTTTCTCAAATCTTTTTGCTGAGTAGTTATCTTTTCATGGGACTCTTTTTCCTTGTGTTTGAGTTTGTTTATCTTTCTATTTGGGGAAGTCATGAATTCCTCTATTACTTTATGGTTGGATTTATCGCATTCACTTATTAATCTTTGGCTCACCTCCTCACGTCCATATTAGTTGTCTACAGTGACTCAAACTTTTCATTTATCATATTTATCAGCAGAGTTTGTAGAGCATTTTGAGGATTCTCTTCTAGGTCTTTGATTGACTGCTCCCCTGGCTTGCCATCTTTCTTGTGCTTCTTCTGTTCATTTGGATTGGGAATGCCAATACATAAGCACCTGTAAGCACTATTTAAGACCTGAAGCAAACCTTACCAAGCCCTGTTTTATAAATCTTAGAGGTTCACAATTGTATACAGATAACTTCCCTCTCTTTTTTGTATGTAAAAACAGATTTGGTGTCCCCATTGAATACAATTTTAATATAAAAACCAACCCTGAGCCCTTTATTCAGTAGCTAATTACATGCTCTCATAACCATGAGGAAGTTCATTCTTAAATTTGGTTCTTTTTGGACTGATGGGATTACTCCATGAAACCTGTTTGACTCACTCAGATTTAACAAGGATACCCTCTGTCTAGCCAGCCAATAACCAGGGGTCAATGGAGTCTGGAGGTCCTAAAAGTAAGTTTAGGATGGTAAGTTAAGAGTAGTGAAAAGAATGGAGTAAAATGAATGGAGGATGATGATTTTGATTTCGTTTGGGTGAAATGGAAAGGTGGAAAAGAATAGAATAGGAAGGAAGAACAAGATGAAAATGATATATGATAGAGCATCAACCTAAAACAGCAAAGGTGATAATCAAATGGAAATTATTTTAAAGAAAAAATGTGAAAAGAAAAATAGAGAAAAACAAAATAAAAAAGAGAATAAGAAACAATAAGACTCTTGTGACCCTCTGCTGTGACTAGCCTAAACCTGTGTTAATTATTCCCTATGAGGGAGATCATAGAATCCATGTTTCTTTGGGTCTGGCTCACTTCACTTATTATAATTTTTTCCAAGTCCTTCCATTTCCTTATGAATGGGGCAGTGTCATTCTTTCTGATAGAGGCGTAAAATTCCATTGTGTATATGTACCACATTATCTTGATCCATTCGTCTACTGATGGGCATCTGGGTTGGTTCCATATTTTAGCTATGACAAATTGTGCTGCGATGAACATTTTTGTGCTGGTGGCTTTTGTGTGTTCTTGTTTGTGGTCTTTTGGGTAGATGCCCAAAAGTGGGGCTGCTGATAGGGGAGCTCTATGTTTAGCCTTCTGAGGAATCTCCATACCGCTTGCCAGAAAGCCTAATAGCTATGCCCCTATGAATGCATAAGATAATGCTAAGTGAAATGAACTCCATGTTATGGAAATGAGCGATATATCACTGTTGTAATTACTTTCAACATGCCATGTGAAACCATAGCTGCTATTATTGATGATCCTCTTGTATCCCCTTCCTGTGGTTGTACCTTCACTATCACTGTATCTTATCTGAGTGCATTGGAACCTGTATATACTGATATTAGAATTAGGAAAGTGAAAGGGAATACCAAAATCAAGAGACACAGGGTAAAAAAAAATGACTACAAAAGCAATGCTTGCAAAACTGTTTGGTGTAAACCAACTGAACAACTCATGGGGGGAGAGAGAAAGGGGGAGGGGGAGGGGGGAATGAAGCAGGAGTTAATAGTATAAGAAATGTATCCAATGCCTAACATATGAAACTGTAACCTCTCTGTACATCACTTTGACAATAAATAAGAAAAAAAGGAAACAACCAGATCAAAGAAACAAATGAAGAGAAATGGAGTCTTCCTTGTTTGGCTGGGCTCTTTTCAGCCTCTGGTTTCCTTGAGATGTTCTATGGTCTGTTTTCCTGAGACTTTGCTGGTTTGATTTGCTTTCAGTTTGCAGTGGGTGTGTCTGCCCTGACCCTCCTCTCCAGTTATTTAAATCATAGTTCAGTGTGGTTTGCACAGCTTGCAGATAAGAGTTGGGTGCCTTTAGTAATTGGAGGACACTGAACATTCTCAGTAACTGTTGCCTCTCAGCTGTCTGCTATGGGGCTGCTGCTTTGAACTCCTGCTAGCTGTACTGTGGCGTCAGCAGGGCAGTGAGGC